>NW_027505137.1:0-250803 GCF_021521415.1 Bidens hawaiensis
TAAGATGGAAAAGTTAGCCCGATTGTATATTCGAGAAGTAGTTTCAAAACATGGAATCCCAGTGTCCATCATTTCTGATAGAGATAGTCGGTTCACATCAAGGTTTTGGAGATCGTTACAAGGAGCTCTAGGTACTCGCCTTGATATGAGTACAGCTTATCATCCTCAAACGGTGATGGGCCAAAGCGATGCGAACAATCCAGACATTGGAAGATATGCTGCGCGCGTGCGCGATCGATTTCGGAGGTAGCTGGGATACTCATCTCCCATTGGTTGAATTTTCTTACAACAACAGTTATCACACAAGCCTCAAGGCTGCGCCGTTTGAAGCTTTGTATGGGCGCAAGTGTAGATCCCCACTGTGCTGGGCTGAAGTGGGTGACAAGCAAATGACTGGTCCAGAATTGATCCAAGAAACAACAGACAAGATTTTTCAGATACGGGATCGCCTTAAGACAGCACGCGACAGACAGAAGAGCTACGCAGATGTGCGAAGGAAACCATTGGAGTTTCAGGTAGGGGATAGAGTACTTTTGAAAGTCTCTCCATGGAAAGGAGTCCCCCGTTTCGGCAAGCGAGGAAAGTTGAATCCGCGCTATATTGGACCATTTGAGATCCTGGAAAGGATCGGTCCGGTTGCTTATAAACTCCGTTTACCCGCCGAACTCAGTGGAGTTCATGATACGTTTCATGTGTCCAACCTCAAAAAGTGTTTATCTGACGAAACGTTGATTTTGCCGTTGGAAGAGATTCACATCGACAAACAGCTGCACTTCGTAGAAGAACCTATAGCAGTAACCGATTGGAAAGAACAAAAGTTACGCAGAAGCAGAATCAAGTTAGTAAGGTTCAATGGAACTCGAGGCGTGGGCCTGAATTCACTTGGGAAAGAGAAGACCAGATGCGCAATAAATACCCACACCTCTTTCAGAACATGGCTTCTGCCAGCGACGTCTCCTAAATTTCGGGACGAAATTCTCTTAACAGGGGGAGAATGTGACACCCGGTAAATTCCCAATCCCTTAAACCAAGTAATCAACCTAAATATTAGGTAATTATGTTATATGCGCCTTGCGCGAGCGCGCCATATTAGAATCAGCGCGTGCATTTGTTATGTGCGCCCTGCGCGAGCGCGCCATATTAGAATCAGCGCGTGCATTTGTTATGTGCGCCCTGCGCGAGCGCGCTATGTTAGAATCAGCGCGTGCATTTGTTATGTGCGCCCTGCGCGAGCGCGCTATGTTAGAATCGGCGCGGGTATTTGTTATGTGCACCCTGCGCGAGCGCACCATGTTAAGAACCTGCGTGGGCATATGTTATATGCGCCATGCGCGAGTGTATTGGTTTTATGTTTCTATAACTTAATGTTGTCTAATGGGCTGACCGTCTCGCATGATGCTAAGGCGGGTGCATCCCAAATCGTCTATGCGTGTGCGGAAGGGGAACTAACCTCCCCGCATGGCGGGAACATTGAGAGCTAGTTTGTCTGAAGCTCCAAGATGGAATTGACTTCAACATAACTGATCACTATGTTGAAATACCAAGACCACCTGGAGAATCTACAAATGAAACTCAATGTCCCTGACTGCGAGAAGGTTACGCACCTACCCGCAGCAAAGAAATGTCCTTCACGCAGAAAGCTATGCGCACCAAGTGATACGCGCAGAACACTTAGTCTATTCTCCAGATGTAAGGAGATTACTCCCGCCCAAAAGAAAACAGTAGCGTGTTTCAGAGATTTTCCACTTTTTACTGTACACTGACAAAAGTACCTGAAAAAGCACACTGTAACATGAAAAGTCAACTGTCAGCCACCCTATTCTCACCAACCCCAGACCTGCATGTCCTGACCAAATCAAATCAAAATCTTTTATCCACTACTCCACTTTTAAATAAATAATAATAATTTCCATACTTTATCATCATTACACCTAGATATGAAAAGATTACAATCCCCTAAAGCAAGGGATTGTGTTCCCTTGAGTTTGCCTATAAATATGTAACCTAAATTATCACCCAAGCACACTTCAAACTTCTCTCTTAAGAACTGCAAACTTGCACTAAACATCTCCCAAGCATCCGTTATTTTCAATTCCGTTCCAGTTACTAGACCTTCAATTCAAAGGCCAACACCAAGAAAACCCGAATCTCGATTAATCCCTTAACAAGAACCACAGGTGAGTCTCACAGCCCCTATTTTCACTATTTTCACTGTTTTTAAACTGTTTTCGGGGCGAGGGACACGTACTTAAATTACGATTTATCATGTTATACTTACAAGTTATGCAAACGATTGTGTTTAAATTATGTTTCATGATGAGCAATGCAAACGGTTATCTATGGTTTACGATGTATGTGCGCCAGAATTCGAGTAAGTGATCACTTTACCATTGGAACTCTAAGGGTAGGGACTGCTGGTTTGATCCGCCCACTCGTAGGGGTCGCACCTCTTACACAGACGAGTGCCTAGTATGGTCATGGGGCAGTACTATGGGTTTGAGCCCGCTCGTAGAGGTCGCTCCTCTTACGCAGACGAGCGCCTTGTTTTCCGGCACAACGTCTGCGCGTAACCCGCGGGACGGTATTATTCGCTCGTAGTGGCAGCGCCACTTACACAGACGAGCACGGTTTTTCAGATGTGTCCGCGCGTAACCCGCGGGACGGTATTACTTGTTTCGCTCGTAGTGGCAGCGCCACTTACACAGACGAGCACAGTTCCCAGAAATGTTCGCGCGTAACCCGCGGAACGATTTTATCAGAATGTGTTGATAGAACTATGTTTTACCAAGTATGTGTTTTAATGATGCTATCAGAATTATGTTTCAGAATGATTTTTATCAAGATTATGATGCAATACGATTTATCAAGTTACTAAAACTTGTGAACTCACTCAGTTTATACTGATTCAAATGTTTTACGTGTCTTTCAGGAGATAACTAGGTAGCGCTTGGAGTCACACTTAGAGCACCTCACGCTGAACATCTAAAACTAGCTTTTTGGAAGATTTTAGTTCTATCCCTTCGATGCGCGTGGTTGTTCCCGCCGCGCAAGGGGATATGGCGTGGAAATCTTCAACAGTTTTTATACTTGGATGTTTTTATGTAATTTTTAAACAATGTAATGTATTTGTATTAAACATTTCATGCGCAATGAAAATCTTACTTTGAATGTTTGCAATGGCCCGTGCTTAATTATCAATCCCCACTCGCGCGCGCCCGGCTGTTTCCGCCGCTCAGGGCCGGGTGTGACAATCCCAAGTTACCACCCGTCAAGCATCCAAGAGTATCATCCATCTGACATCCCAATTTATCACCCATCAGACATTCCGATGTATCATCCATCCAATATCCTAACGTATCATCCATCCCATGAATTGCTAGCCATCAAACAAATCATAGTTGAATCCGAATCCGACTCTTCCGACTGGATGCAATGCCATTCTGACCAAAGGAGATGTCACACTAGAACATCTGCTCACAACCCCAATTATTCTCACGCCAACTCTTACAATGGACCTTCTCAAAGACAAAGATGAGAGTCATTCAACCATACGAAAGGTACCACCTGGACCCTTTTGTGACTGATACTGCAAGGACCATGTAAGAAGAGGAAGACCCAGAAGAAGAGGAACATCCAGATGAGGAAATTTTTGAAGAAGTGAGTACACCAAGGGAAACACCTTCAATTGACTCAAAATGTGATTTTCCACCCGATGAAGGTTGTACACATCCTTTTTATCATACGAACCCATGCTATGATCCCGAAGATCCTTATGTGAAATACATTCAATGAAGAAAGATCAGGTTTCCACCAATTTTCCCACCTTTTCATGGAAGAATCCCTTCAATCTCAGAGCAAGCAAACGAGATCCGTCAACAAGAAGCAGCAGCCAAAGCCTTCTTTAATCATCCATATGAAGCAAACTCGTCTCCGTATCCGAAGAATCACTATGACATTGTGATGATGGGTTACTGTGACCCACCGCCACAATATGGATACCTAAACATCATGTCGCAAATTCAAGAGGAACATCTCAATCGAGCACTGCATGAGACTGATGAATTAAGGAAGAAGGTTGTTGAAGAAGGAAGTAAGAAGAAGAAGATGGGAGATAAACTTCTCCACAAGTGCAACAAGATGAAGAAGATGGTCAAGAAGTTCATGAATGATTAGAAACTTCTATGGTGTTAAGAAATGTATCTGTAGTTTGTAATATATTAATAATAATGTGTGAACAATATGAACGATGATCGTTCTAAGGATAAGGATATATATATATATATATATATATATATATAGGGGATGGATCTAGCGAGAAGTGATATTACAGCGAGAAGTGCGAGAAGTGAATGTGTAACTCCATTAATCCCTAATTTTTCACTCCCTTGCTTATGATGTTACCTACATGTATGTAGGTTGGTTGTATTTATGTCTTAGTACACATTCAAACCTACCTATACACATACAAATGTACCTAGCCACATTGAAACCTACCTACCTACACACATACAAACATACATACACGTATACAAACATACGTACCTACACACGTACATACACACCTACACAACAAACCTACACATAAGAAATGGAGTAAAATTAGGGATTAATGGAGTTACACCTTCACTTCTCGCTGTAAAAAAACTTCTGAAATGATCCAATACACACACACACACACACATATATATATATATATTTTTGGATGAGATCTAGAGAGAACTAGAGAACCGGTAAAGAATTATTTTTAACTATATTGAAAAAAATATTTTGTGATTTTTTTCCTCCTTTTAATAAGATGATATTGTTACTACAAAAAACAAACCCTTAAAACTTGTCGGTGTAGTGCATATGTGCACTAATGTCTATTGCATATATCTAATAGTGTTTTATTGCATACAATACAACACAATTACATTATACAATACGCACTATTGAATATATGCTAATACAACACTAATAATTGTATGCAATACACACCATAGCATATATGTAATACAACAATAATGCACATATGCACTATATCGATTTTTTTAAAGTTTTTGTATATAATATAACAATATTGCACATATAAAATACAAACAATTGCATATATGTTAATCAACACTATTGCACATATAAAAATACACACTAGTGCACATATGCATTAAGAAAAAGTCGATGTATTGCAATTACAACGAGTTTTTTTTTATTTTTTTAATTTTTATATTTTTTTGTGATAAAGAATAACAACATATAAGAGTGATGAAATAAAAAAAATTAAAAATATTTTCTAATTAAATTAAAAATACTTCATTATTAGTTCTCTAGTTCTCTCTCTAAAGAGGAGTTCTCTCTTGATCCTTTCCCTAATATATATATATATATATATATATATATTGTTGGTGTGTATGTAATAATATATATATACATCTTTTATGAGATATATATATATATTCAAATAAATGAATAAAAGTGTATTTTAAAGAAAGAATGTAATTAATTAAAAAATGTCAAACCAAGGGTCTCATAATGCGGAAGCTTCTCAATGAAGAGAAGACAACCGTACTAAAAAAGAAAATAGTCATCAACTACCCGAACAATATATGAAACAAATACAAGAGATGATAACGAAAGCCGTAAGACCTGAATTAAACCGAAGAAGTGAAACTAGTCAAACCGATCAATATCGAAAATCCATAAAATTCAAATCATGTCCTAACCCGTCTCATCCCGAAGAAAGCGTTCATGAATCTAATGTAGGTGGCGATTTTAATTTCAAGTTTAAGAAACTCAAGATTGAAGGATGTTCGTTCAAAGACTTCAAAAACTTTGGCTCCAAAGAATTCTATGGCGACAAGGGCGCCATTGCGACGCTAAATGGCCGGAGGAGATGGAATCGATCGCGATAATCATCAAATACGCCAAACAAGAAAAGATTTAGTGCATGGCTCAAATGTTCAAAGGAGAAGCTTTGAAGTGGTGGAACACTCTGATTATGAGCAAAGGGAGAGATCTGTTATATCAACTCAAATGGGAAGAATTCAAGGAGATGATGCTGACAAAATTCCGCCCAATACACGAAACTGATCAAATCCAATCAAAGTTCCATGACCACAATGTGGTTGGAACTAATATTCGTGAGTACAATACCAAATTTCCGAATTCTATAGACTCGTGCCCCAGCTAGTGACACATGAATCCAGCAAAGTAACCCAATACATATGGGGACTTCCGCGAGATATTCGCGACATGGTAAGCTCTCACTTACCCCAAACTGCAGATTCCGACATGGAAGGCTAGTTACTTGATGAATGGTTTAATTCGTAACAAGGAGGAAGACAAGGAGGTGGTACCATCAAGTGACCACAAAAAAGTTGGAAGCGCCCGATTCAAGGGCAAGGGTGTAGAGCAATGAAAAGCTGGATCCAGCTCCAACTACACCCAATGTAAGATTTGCAAGAAGTACCACAAAGGCCGTTGTCACTTCGCTACCTCTGCATCAACAATCTGTGACTCGTGTCACAAACCAGGTCACGTAAAAGCTGATTGTTGGAAAAAGTCAATGAACTGCTACAATTGTAAGGAAATGGGGCACCTCATTTTCAAGTTCCCCAAGAGAAAACCCTCCGCTGGAGGTGCGGGTGGAAATGGTCAAAAGAACGAGCCAAGGAAAGGAAACACCCGAGTTTTCATCCTAGACACAAAGAAAGCGGCCGACATGCCGGAAACCATCACCGGTACACTCATAGTAAACGACACGTATGCTAGAGTTTTATTCGATTCAGGTTCCAATCAAAGTTTTATTGATTATAGCTTTTGTAGTCTATTAAACGAACCTCTAAATAAATTAAATAAAACTTTAAGTGTCGAGACTGCTAGTGGCGAAATCGTTAAAATCTCCGAAGCATTAGAAAACAAAAAAAGTATTTTTAGCTGGTTACGTTATACCCATTCAATTGTTGCCCATGACACTTGCCGTTTTGATATAGTACATGGTATGGACTGGTTATCCAACAATCATGCCCGTATCCTTTGCAATAACAAGACCATAGAACTTCGAGCCCCGATAAACGAACCATTCGAATTGAAGGGGACAAAGACGCTGGCCAAGTTAGCATAATCTCCATGATCAGGGCTAACAAATGTTTAAATCAAGGATGCTTAGCATTCATGTCCTACGTCACCGAAGAATCCAAACCAAAGAAGATAAATGACGTAACTATTGTCTCCGAATATCACGATGTCTTTCCCGACGAGTTGCCAGGAATTCCTCCCAATCGAGAAGTCGAGTTTAGAATAGACCTCATGCTTGGAACCGCACCAATCGCCAAAGCCTCGTATCACTTGGCTCAAACGAAATGAAGGAATTGAAGAAACAATTAGACGAGTTGATCGATAAAGAATTCATCCGTCCAATTTCATCACCATGGGAGCACCAATTTTCTTTGTCAAGAAGAAGGATGGATCAGTGCGAATGTGTATCGACTACCGAGCCCTGAACAAAGTAACCATTAAAAACCGATACCCATTACCCCGAATCGACGATCTGTTCGATCAACTACAAGGAGCAAGCTACTTCTATAAAATAGATCTGCGTTCTGGCTATCACCAATTGAAAGTCCAATCAGAAGACTTTCCGAAAACCGCATTCCTAACAAGGTATGGATATTATGAGTTCATGGTCATGCCGTTTGGCCTCACTAATGACCCAGCCGCGTTCATGGATATGATTAACCAAATTTGTAAACCTTACTTAGATAAATTTGTTATCGTGTTCATTGACGACTGTAACATTCATTATTTTTGAAACCGGACCCGATTATATTTTCTTTATTTTATTTATTTTATCATCGTTTAGAAAAAACGACAAATAATAATAATTATTATTCGATCTCCGCGATTAAATGAGAATGATAGTATTACTTTGTTTATCACTTCTTTTGCTTCCCGACACTCGATGCAGGTATCGTTTACTTTATAATATCATATAACTATCAGCAATATGCAGTTTTGACCCCTAACTATGTTTTTTTTGTTTTCCCACTTTAATTAATCAGCCAAAACCTAGGGGCTAATTTGCAAACCATTGAAAAATGATTTTTTTCTTTGTTCTCCTTTCCCTCCCACCGTCGACAAACCTCCTATTTTCAATTGGTTGTACGTAGTCGTTTTAAGGTCAAACGCGCTTTCAGTCATGATCTAAATATGTTAATAAACAGCTAATTGACGTCTAATGATCCGAATATTCGTTAAGAACAAAACGCGGACTAATTTGATCTCGTTTTCTTATAAATACCCAACCATAATTCAATAAATTGGTACCACACCTTCCTCTCAACCTCACGATTCAAACCCCTAACTCAATTTAAACATACAAAGTCGTCAAAGACTACTTCGGATACCCAACTCGAGCTGTGAAACCTAAATGGCGGTCCACCCTCAATTCGTCACCTAATACGGTAATTAAAACATGCATTTGATTCGTTTTTAGCTAGGGAACGTTAACCCTAAACAAATTTTAATCACCATCTCCGTATTGTTGATCAATTGGAGCGAAATGGATTTAGGGTTTATCCTTTGAGCTAGGTTATGTATTTGGCTGTCTGTTTATATATATTTTTTGTTGATATATTTCACAAGTGACACCCTAGCACAGCTGGTCTAGGGTGTGGGTGTTTAAACACTTAGAACCGGTCCAGGTTCGAACTCCCTGGACCCGGTTTTGAGTTTTTATTTCTTTTTACTAATATTATTTGATAATATTATAATTAGATATCACTAAATAAACACCATCTTGTAAATCGAGCAACCCGCTTTGAGTTATTTTGTACTTTTGAACTTTTGATTCGTAATTAATCTATATATGTGTGTGTGTATACAAAATCTATTTTATTTATTTAAGTATCCAACGTACATAATAATAATAATAATAATAATAATAATAATAATAATAATAATAAAATAATAATAATAAATTAACAATAATAATCATAAAAATGCTAAGAATCTATCCTATATAATAAAGGAATTCATATTTTGCCATGTGTCAATCAAATAGTCCTCCATTTCTATATTTTCCCGCCCAAAATATTAGGATAATATTGTTGCAATATCATCATTTTAACTTTTTTATTTATCTTTTTTTAAATCTTTTTACAAGGAAGGTATTTATGTAATTTTTTATTTTTTGCTTAATTCTTTTTTCTTTTTAAATTATTCAGACTCGTATAATACACGAGTTCTTAACCTATCTATCTATCATATATAACAAAAGAATTTATTTTTTGTCATGTGTCAATCTAATATTTCTCCATTTTCACTTTTTCGCGCCAAAAAAATTAGGATAATATTGTTGCAATATCATCATTTTAACATTTTTATTTATCTTTTTTATCTTTGTGCAAGGAAATATACTCAGATACATGTGAATTTTAACTTTAAGATATTTATGTAATGTTTATTTTTTTGATTTATTCTTTTTTCCTTTTAAATTATTCAGACCCGTGTATTACACGGGTTTTTAACCTAGTGTAAACTATAAAAGACTCCAAAATTCTTTTAAACTGATTTGTAGCCTTTATGTCGTGTCGTAGTATTTCTTTTTTAACTATTTCTACCCTCTAGTTATATTATTTACAAATTTATGAAAATTAAACTAATAATATTAAAAATTGTATTTAAACCCTATCAAATCTCATATCCATTATACGCCTTGTTATTATTTCTTTAATCTTAATTAATTATATTAATATTAACTAGGAGCTTTTTGTCAACGTATTCCGAGGACTCTATCTTATCTTCTTACCGTCATCTCATCACTTATTTCCACTCGTTAAAGTGAGTTTACATACCCCTTTTTCCATCTTTTATATTTTAGGGGTAGCATGTATACCTTATTCAATTTTACCCGTGTTTTATTTCTACATCTATTAAAAACACGATTCAATATATGTTATGTGTGATTATTGCATACTCTATGATTATGTTCTATGTGATTAATTGTTTATTTTATGTTTGGTGGTTGGTATCTCATCCTCATCTATTCTCATCTAGCATGATTATACATTTACCCAAGTACATTGATTTTGTATCAATAAGAACGGGTCCACATCTATTTAGTTGTATATATTTTCATAGGAATTGTAATGCTCAACATTAACATATGAATTGTGGTTTCTATCTATATATATCTCAACTAAAACTTATGTATTCTCACCAACATTCGTGGTGACAAACTCTATTTTTATACATGCTACATGTACAAGTAATTTACATTGTTCGGGATCAAAGAAGTTAGTTTTACCTTAAGATATTAGTCAAAATACAAAAGTATGATGTATTTGTTCTGTTTATTGAATTTGTGTACTTGTTTTAATGTTAATGAAATTAAATAATTATTTATGTCGCTTTAATTAGTATCTTTTGAGATACTGTCCAATCAATACGTTACGCCCCGGCATGTTCCGCCTTTGGTCGGGGTGTGACAGATTGGTATCGGAGCCGAAGGCTATAAGATAGGTGGTTAGATATAACGGCCTAGTAGCATGCTTAGGGTCCCTATACGTGATATGCCTTTATGTGTTTGCACCCTGAATTATATTATTGATTGCAGTAGCTTAAATACTATTTAATGATTTAATATTATTCTTGTACACAAAATCACACACTTAATCCGAGGCTATGCCTCACTCTCAAAATTGTTTTCAAAACTTTAGGACGATTTTTAAAAAGATGGAAATTCCTTAATAAATCTGCCTTTTTACTCCCCTCTACTTGAGGATGATTCGTGTGACGGATATGTAGTAACTGTAAGAGGGAAACACTTGTTTACCGAACCCTTGACACCAAGGCTAGCGAGCCTAAGGAAGTGCAATGCACATAAATCTCAATCAACCGTGAGACTTGGTTGCCTTCCTGGAGTGTTCGGTGAGGGTGTGGAACTTATTAAGCCAAAGCATGTCACACCAAACGTACCCGAATCTGCTACCCTCAATGTATCAAACATGGTCATGTGACGATCACACTCTTAAATCAACGACGAAATTTTTGTTTATTTTTTTTATTATTTTGCTAAGAATGAATATTTTCTCAAATTATCAATTTCATCAATACTCCAAGTTAAGGTTATTAAAATTTTATTTTGTATTCTCATGAATTTTCACAAAACTCGAAATTTCACATAGTTATATAATTTTTTCCCCAAAATATAAAAAAGTTTTCACGTGTCGTCATTGTAGCATGTCTTCTTCCCGCCTTGTCAACTGTAACCGTCGCACCGGAAACTCGGGCCATAGCATGTCATGCCGCATCGCTAAGGGAATTGTGGAAGCCCTCCCAACAATCTGTCGGTCCCATATTGATCACTCAAACACACAATAAATGTCACAACCCACACATTAAATGTGTCGACAAGAAGTTTGATGAGGTTGCTATTTTTTGGTAAGATTAGTTATTTGTTAACGGCGGAATCACTAACAAACACTATCTGTTGCTAAAGAATCTTAAATGTAACAAACACAAACAATCACTCAAAATATTTCCATTTATAGAAGGTATTCATACAAATGTAAATCGATTAGGGTTTCTTGTATGGAATTTTTATCCGTACAATCCAAGGACAACCGTCACACTCAAATCAGAAATATTTGATTCGTCTGAAAAGTGTAAAGTGGCAAAATCCGTGGTAGGCGTGCCCTAAATTATTCTATTCAAGTTGGACAATGGGTTCTTGTTTCTGACTTTCAATAGGTAGCCATATTCAACACTTCTTATGCTACTTATGCTCTTGGCTCTTTTGTTCTTTTCATGCTTAGTCAGCTCCCACTTCTTTCTTTGATCCAATAAGGGAAATCCCTTTTCAGCCTCACTTTTAAGGTATTTAGACAATTCATTCTGTTATCTGCCGGCCATCTTGTTTCTATCATGATTGTCATACAAGTCAAGGTTGGCCATAATCGCTAGCTGCTCTCTCTTGTAATAAGCAAAATCATCTTTAAAGACAATCTCCCTTAATTCTCTGCTCTGCATAATCACTTTCAAAGTATTGGAGACAGAGTCATAGAAGAGTATCATTGGTAAGTCCACATCAGTTTGTGGCCTTTCTTCCCTTTGAGTTCCAGCTCTTGTAGGCTCATTTCTGGTTGTTGAGACGTGTCACCTTGAAGCAGAGGGCCTTGTAGGGATATACTTCATTGGTTTAGTAGGCCCTATGATTCCAAACTTCTTTTTATACATTTCAACATTCAATTCAGCAGGAATCATCATCAGATCAACAAGGTTTTCACCTCCATCCCTGAGTAATCTACCAACCATTTATGCAATCCTTTCATCATTGAGCTGATAGGCTGGTACAAACATTACTCCAACAAAGCTTTTGAGAATTTCCTTTTCAGGTAGTAGTTTCTCCCATTCAGCTATTTGTTCATAAAATAGTTCTTTTAGTTGTGCCTTCCCCAACATGTCAAACATATTTTCAATCATGCCCTTTCTTGTCATTACTTTCTTCAATAGTTTAATCATTTCCTCATCCTCCCATGGATCTTTGTGTTCAACAGGTAATGGTTTAACTTCCACGGGAATAGGAGTCTTGGATATTTCAGCCTTTTCCAACTTATGCTTTTCCATCTCAGACACAAGTAGAGCAATCTTGTCAGATCTACTCATTCCGTCCAGTTCATTAAGTCTCCCCCTGGCTTCCATCAGTCTCTCCAACAAAACTAATTGTTCATTTTCCCATTTTTTCTTTCTATCCTCCTTCATTTTATGTGTCAATTTTACTAGCCTTGGCCTCTTGACAGACTGTTCAGGTTGATCTTTCTTTGATAGTCTATTGTAATGAGATTCAACCACAGTCTTTGACAAATTGTTAACAAGCTCAGGAGCCATACCTCTGTCAATTAAATATCCACATTTTCCTCTATATTTCTTTCTTACCTTCTCCACTTTCTCCTTCAGCCTTGACTCCTCACAAATCTTTCCTTTTCTTCTTTTTCAACAGTTTCCCTTGTTGTGTTGTACTGTCTTTGCAGATCATGGAAACTTATCTTGCTTAAATCTTTGTCATTCAGCCCATGTTTTCTTAGATACTCTCTATACTTCATAGAGTCAACATTTTTATTTTGAATCATTTTCTTAATCTCTTTGTCCTCTCTATCAATCATCTTTGCAGCTCCTCGTCAGATCGAGGAGCCAATCTTTCAAAACCGTATCCAAATCTTATCAACTTGATGACTAAAGGATTATTCCTTTTAGCCTCATCCAGACTTTGTTGGATATTTTTCCTTTGCTCATCAGTCATTTCCACTTGTTGGGACAAAATATCAACTTTCTCAGTAGTATTCCCTTGTTCATCATTATCACCATTTTCAGAGTCATATTCCTCAGCTGTATCTTCCTTTTCTATAGACTCATCTGCAGCATCAATCTTTGGTTCTTCAGGGTTGGGAATATCCTCTGGCCTTATCATCTGAATAGGAACTGGCCTCAAAGGACTTTCCTGCTACTTAGGATTTTCAACAAAATATTCATTTTTATCATCCCATTTACCCCTATTTGCTGATTTCTCACCATCTGTTTGTTCAATGGCCCTCCTCTTTCTAGTATAAGTCTTTTCAAACATGTTCACCTTAGCTGTGAACTCCTCATGTATTTTGGAGGCCTTTTTCAACAACGTTTCAATTGTTTCCTCAGTCTCCCCCTGTTTCACAGATTCTTCATTATCATTCTCAGGTTCATTAAGGGGTTGACTGAATACATCCAAAACTCTTGCCAAGGAATTGTCTACCTCTTCAGGTCTTTTCATCTTAATCAACATATCAATCACTACCTGATCTTCTTCCTCTTCTTGATTCAGGGTTTTGGCAATGTTGGCTTGCTCAATTAGATCTTCTTGATCAGCCAATTCTTCTGCTGTCATGGTTTGGGCAATGTATTCCCTCTCCCTTGTTTCATTAATCACTTTTTCAAGCCTTCTGGCTGCAGCATTCTCATCCTCTTACTCATCCTCATCATTCACCTTCTTGGAAGTAACAGGCTCTTCCTTTTCATCATCATTAGAAATCGCTTTCCCCTTATATAATCTTCTTTTCTTTTCTTCTTCTGTTTCTAAGGGAAAGTTGTCAATATCATCCAATAAATCATTCATCTCCTTATCATGCTCTACTCTCTTGAAACTTTCTTCATTGTTTTCTTGTTCAGTAAGGACTAGTTCCTCAGTAGCAGATCCTTCAGCTATCACCACATCTCTCATCACACCTGTAGCCACTGCATCAGTCATTACATCAGTAGCAATAGCATCAATTGCTATTGCTTCTGTTGTGGACACCTTATCAGTATTCACATTGTCAGTGTTTTGTCCTTCCATTTCATCAACAATATCTTTCTCCTTCCTCAGCAGATCATCATCAAAGTCACCATACAAAGTGTTCAATACTTCATCATTATTCACATCATAGTCTTGAACATCATCACCAGACTTATCTCCCTCATAATCTTCATCAAAGATCATTCTCCCTCCACTATCCTCCTCATCTTCACTGTCACCATAAGCACTTAAGATGTTTTTCAAACCATCTTCCACATTCTCTACCTCCACATTTACCATTACTTCATCAGAATCAGTGGCCATAGGAATATTCTCCCCGTTTTTGGGGCAACTGAGTTCTTCTCAACCTCTGCCTCTAGGGTTTGAGTTCTCAATCGAGCTTGTGCCAACTGTTCTTTCAGATCATTATTTTCCTTTCTCAACTCAGCATTTTCTCCTCTTATCTAAAAATTTTCACTAATTAACTCCACATTTCTTTTGAAAAGAAAATGAGTATGGAGAGGAGTATTAGGTGGTGAAAGAGAAAAAGGTTCAGGTAATGGGTTGGTTTGTGGAAGGATTGGGACATTGGGAGGACTTGGGTTCTCAAAAATGTTTCCACTTGTAGAGGGTTGAATGGGTTGTTCTGAGGTTTGGGAATGTAATTGGTGTGGATGGGAATGTTTATAAGTGTGTGGATTCATGTGTGGGCTTTGGGTTAAGGTAGGAGGTGTCTGAGGTGGGGATTGGTCATGTGGTGCTGGTGAGTAAGGTGGTGTGGCTAAGGGTGTGGTTGGTGGTGTTGGAATAGGTGTTTGTGGTAGTGTGGGTAAAGGCTGCTCCCCCTGATCTTGTACATCATTAACAAAAACTCCTTCATCTCCTCCTTCATTACCATCTCCCTCATCTCCTCCATCATCACCGTCATCACTGTCATCAATCTCCATCTCATCATCATCCTCCTCTCCGAGGTTAACTCAGGAACAGGCATAATCTCAGCATCATGGTTCGCCAACCATGGTAATACATCAAGTTCAGCATTTGGACTGAATCTGCTTGTGCTAGCCAGATTAGCAATCCTTTTGTAGGTGTTTGGATTCTGCAACACATGTGTTGTACCCATTGTGGGAAAATCTTGTAGCTCATGATTGAAAATAATCTTCAAAAACCTAGGATAGGCTAGGAATTTATCCTTGTTAGCCTTTTTCAATATGCTTACCATTCCCTCAAAAATCATCCTTGAGAAGTTGAATGGCAGATCATACATAACAGCAACTATAGCATTGGCTAAGGCACGACTCATATGAGTCCAAGATCCCTTTCTAGGGGCAAATCCCTGAATGAGATGGTGAATCAAATATCTGTACAAATTTGGGAACATCCCCTTCTGAAATTGACCTTCCTTCACGTTCCCTTGATAGCCCATAGTATGCACAAATATCTTCAGAAGATGATCAATTGTAAAGTGAATAGGATTGTGATCATCATTATGTAATTCCAGGCATCTTCTGATTAATCTTTCAGTAATTTGAATCTCCTGCCTTTCCACAGGCCTACCATTTATATCATCAATCAATTAAGCCGAGCGCCAGAAATATAGTAAATGATTTCTATACAACACCGGGCACTCTGTCAAGGCAAAGCGTATATTTGACTTCTGGAGCCACCTTATCATAAGAGCCACATCCTCATTATCTGCTGTAACTCAACAAAGCACACATATTGTGCTTGTGCTCAAACGGGTATGTCGGTTTGTCACCTGTCATACCTGTTCCAATAAATAAACATACTCAAAGAAAAAGTTAGTCAAAATGTTCATTGCTTTATGCAATTTTAGCTTATAATTTGAAGAAGTTAAGAAGAAATTTCTGTAAGAACTTGATCTTCGACCAATTTATAACCTACAAAAGAAACAAAGAGTTAGTAAAAATGAATAATCAATGCCCATAAGCACTTAATCGTTGTCAGAAAACACTTAATTGTTGCTTACCGAGTCGGATTGAGTGGGCTGACAAATTAGGGTTAGAAAGTTTAGATTATTGCAATAAGGCGGTTGAGTTTTTGAAACGAGAGTGAGAGAGTGGAAGGCGAGAGAGAAAAGTAGCAAAATTTTCTCTAACTCCCTCTTATATACCTTCTGAAAGTGGGTTTTTCAATGCATTTTGTCGTGTAGTGAGTTAATAACTGTCAAACAATACTATTAACCATTTAAACATATTCACATTTAAAACCCTGCTTGATAAAGTTCATTTACAAAACCAGGCTCGGAAAAGTAAATATTCAATGCTTGCTATGAACCTTCCACTTTCTCAAAGCTTGCTCGTTTCAGATTATTATAAGTAATTTTTAGAAATAAAGCTATGTAAATTCAATGAAGGAAGCATACTCGAAATACAAGATTGCTCGAGAAATGAATCACAAGACTAATAATCAAGTATTAGATATCAAATAGGCAACCTTGCTAATTAAGATACCCAAATAAATACCTTATACAAACTTCTAATAACAAACCTTGCTCGACTAACTGAACCTATCACAAAACTTACCCGAATATGTTAAAAAGTTCACAAATATTCAGTCAAGTATACTTTGAAAACAAAGTATGCTTGAAAAACTCCAAGAACACAAAGTGTGCTAGAAAGGAATTCTAAACACAAAGTGTACTCGAAAAGCAAAGATTTGAAATTACCAAGTATGTTAAGAGAACATTTGAAATTTTCAAAGTGTGCTCGTAACATAAAGTGTTCCCGGGAAACAAGGGTTTCCCGAAAAACACTTGTAATTTCAAAGAACATATTCCTAGGTAACACATAGCTTGCTAGAATGAGTTTAAATAGTAAAAGGAACACCTATGTGTGCTATAAAGCCTAAAAACATTGAAGCTTTCTAGTTACATATTCAATCAAAAAGCATGCTAGTATGACTTAAACAATCTATAAAACAGTTAAGTTTGCTAGAAAGTTTAGAAGTCAACAAAGCTTCTAGTGAATAGTTACATATTAAATAGCTTGCTAGTAAACAGTTGTACTCAAACAAAACAGTAAAGTGTGCTAGACAGTACAAACTATATAAAATCTTTCTAGAAATTTCATATTCAGCATCTAAAAATGCAAAGCTTGCTAGAAACAATTCAAATATCCTACAAATCAGTTAAGTGTTCTAGAATAACTTGAACTTGTTAAAGCTTGCTAGTACTAACATATTTAAATTCCAAGTATGCTCGAAAGGGTTAAACTTCAACTAAAACAGTCAAGTCTACCCGAAATAATGTAAAACATCAAAGCATGCCCGAAATTGATAAACTTAGACAAACAACATCTAAGTGTGCTCGGAAAGGTTGAAAACATTGAACCTTACCCGGAAATACATATTCAAACCTTTTGAAGGTAAATGCAACACCTTTTGACTTAAACCAAATATCAATCAAATTAATCATTAAAAATCATTGTTTAAGAGCAAATGGTGCATTTAGAGATCAAATTTCGGTTATCTTACTTTTCAAAATAGTTTCTTTCATTTAATGAAAAAGATCTCAATCATGGGATCATATTGACTAAGTAGCTTCTCAACACTTCATTCTCAGCACTATTATGACAGTTTAGACAGGTTAACAGCAGGTCTAGACTTAGCATGAATTTTATTTCTATGGTGATATGATTAAGGTTCATTTAAGATCTTAAGACTAAATGGATAACACAAATTGCTTTCTGATGCTCCATATATATTCTCAAGGCTTATTTAGCTTTCTCCAGATCACCCCAAATTGACTTCGACCCAGGGTATATGGTCAAAAATATTAATGACAGAACAGTTTAAAGATTTAAATATTTCTTTTCAAGTCTTACAAACATCGATCCTAGGGGGATCTTGGCTAATCTTGGCCGATTCCTTGGGTCTTGGTCAATCTTGTTCTTTGTTCTTGTTATTGATCTATTTGCTTGGCCGATCTTGATCTTGATTAGGGTTTTCTTGATCTTGATCCATCTTGATCTTGATTAGGAGTTGCTTGATCTTGATCCATCTTGGCCGATCTTGATTAGGGTTTTCTTGGTTGATCTTGTGCGTTTCTTGGGGAGATCATTGTTGATCTTGGCTGATCTTGATCTTTCTTGGCAGATCTTGATTGATTCTTGGGGAGATCTTGGCTGATCTTGGTCAATCTTGATCTTTTTCTTGGTCGATCTTGATCTTTGGTTCTTGCTCTTGATCGTTTCCTTGGATCTTGGTGTTGCTTGGCCGATATTGATCTTGATCTTGGCTGATTGTGCTTGGCTGATCTTGATCTTGATCTTGGCTGATTGTTGTTCTTGGCCGATCTTGATTGGGGTTTTCTTGGCTGGTTTTTGGTGTTGCTTGAATCTTGATCTAATCCGTGGTTCTGATTGCTTAGTAGGTTTGTGTTGATCACGGCTATCTGTGATAGTTTAGTTAGATTGATACAATCCTATTAACTGATTAAGGACCTCGTGGTTAATCAAGGTTAGGGTTCTTTCAGCTGTTCGTTGAGTGAGTGACCGATTAGGGTTTGTGAAGTGTTTTCGTTCTTGGGTTTGCATGGAGCAGAAGGGTGGTAATGGTTTTGTTGATCGTGTTAAGCAAGGGTTTTCAGCCAATCGGGTAACGAACATTGATGGGGTTCTCCCACGTAGGGGGGCTCTGAAATCTGGTTCGTCGGGAAACCCTAACGCTACGAGTTCGTTTGTTTCGTTTGCAGCAAACACTACATTCAATGCTCCTTTAAATGATGTAATAAACAAAGATGGTGGTTGTTCAGCCGTGGGGAAAAAAGATAGTGGTTGTTCGAATGATAACAAGGTTTTTGGTTCAGATTCGTTAAATATTCAACAAGATGGAGGTTTTTCTGCCTTTGTCTCGGACAACAACAAGGCGTTTGGATCTGAATCATTTAATATTCAAAGGGATGTAGGGAAGGAGCAACATATGGAAAATTCGAAGCCTTCGTATATGAGTGTTGTCCAACTTGAAAACAAGACAACTAAGGTAACATTAAGAAAACTAAATGTGGAGTCTACAATGGAAGGAGTTGATGTGGTTATCCCGGTTGAATCTGTCAAGAAAGTTAACGATAGGTTTAATAATACCTTGTTTGGTTATTTTCTGGGTAACAGACTTCCTTTTCCGGTTGTTGAGTATTTTGCTAAGAAAAATTGGAACAAATATGGGCTTACGAGACTTATGATGAATGCGAAAGGGTTTTTCTTTTTCAAGTTTCATACGGAAGCTGGGATGATGCAGCTGATTGAAGATGGTCCTTGGATGATTAGGAATGTCCCCATTATTCTTAATATTTGGACTTTGGAGTCAGATTTGGAAAAGGAGGATATACGGTCTGTTCCGGTTTGGGCCAGATTACAGAATATTCCTCTGGGTGCATTTACTGAGGAGGGTCTAAGTATGCTCGCTTCAAGAATTGGGGATCCGATAAGTATGGATTCTTACACTGCCAATATGTGTAAGGAATCGTGGGGAAGAAGTAGGTTTGCTAGAGTTCAAGTTGAACTTCATGCAAACCAGGACATTAAGAGGAAGCTGGTTGTAGCTGTTCCAGATACGTTGGGGGAGACAAACAAGATATCGGAGATTAAGATTGAATATGATTGGGAGCCCCCCAGATGTTCCTTATGTGAAGTGTTTGGCCATTCAAACACTCAATGCCCGAAACAAGTTCAGGAGAAAATGTTAAATGAAGAACCAATGAAAGTCAATAATGATGATGGTTTCCAGAGGGTGAAGGGAAAGAAAAAAGTTAATACGCAAGTCAAGAAACATAATCTTGTCTATCGACCGGTTACTAAACCTGCTGTGACACAGCCTGCAAATAAACCACCCTCTCAAAGACAAGACACTAATCATCCAGTGGGTAAACCTGCAGCTTCTAAGGCGGTGGGGGTTGAGTCAAAGGAAATGCATTCTGTCCAAACCCATAACCGGTTTGATAATTTGGTGGACGAACCAGAAAGTGATGAAGATGAGGATGATGTGGAGGAGCTGTTTACGGATGTGGCTAACAGTATGAAAGCGGATATTGGTTCTGAGGGTGCAAGCACACCCGGTGAATTGGGTGCTTAATGGGTACTATTGCTTCATGGAATATAAGAGGGTTGAACCGCCCTCTTAAACAAAAAGAGGTTCGTAAGGTAATCCAAGATAATAATATTCAGGTGTGTGCTATTCTTGAGTCTCACGTACAATTAAACGCTGTTTTTGATGTTTGTAAGAAGATTTGTAAAAATTGGGATTGGACCAGCAATGGTAGTGTTTGTGATAAAGGTACTCGGATTATTGTGGGGTGGAATACGGATTTGGTTGATCTGATGGTTATTGATTATTCGAACCAGGTTCTTCACGTTCAGTTAAAGTCTAAGCTGGATATCAAGGTGATGTATGGTTCTTTCGTGTATGCTGAGAATTGTTATTTGAAAAGAAGGGAGTTATGGCATAATCTTGCTGTTCATAAACAATTCACTCGTGGTAAACCATGGGCTTTACTAGGAGATTTTAATTGTGCTCTTAATTTGGAAGACAGCTTACATGGTTCTTCCAAAATTTCCACTGGGATGCTTGATTTTCGTGATTGTGTTAAGAACATTGAAGTTGAGGATATAAATGGGGTCGGGCTCCAATTCACTTGGAGCAATAAACCGAAAACGGGTATGGGTCTTTTCAAAAAGCTTGATAGGGTGATGGGAAACTCTAAATTCATGGAGATTTTTAATGATTCTTCGGCGGTGTTCCTTCCGTACCGGATTTCAGACCACTCTCCATGTTTATTGAAATTCCCCTCTCTTATTAAAGGTAAGCCTAAACCGTTTAAATTCCCTAATTTTTTGATCGGAAAACCGGGTTATAATGATATTATTGCTAACGGCTGGAAAATTGAGGTGAATGGTTATCACATGTTTCGCGTGGTAAAGAAACTCCAAAACTTAAAACATCCAATCCGTTCTTTGCTGCACCGGCAAGGCAATCTCCACAAGAAAGTTAATGATCTGAGAACCCTTCTGGATGCTTGTCAAACCCGTCTTGACATTGACCCTACTAATTTGGAGTTGATTCGGGAGCAGAGTAGTTATCTTAAGGCTTATCATGAGGCGGCTAAAGATGAGGAAGAATTCCTTAAACAGAAGGCTAAAGTCGATTGGTTAAAGCTTGGTGACTCTAACACTGCGTACTTTCACAATTCTTTGAAAATGCGAAACCATAGAGGTCGTATTGATACTATAAGTGATGTTCAGGGCCGATTATTTGAGGGGTCGGATGTTCCTTCGGTGTTTGTTAATCATTTTATGAACATCTTTGGTTCAGATTTGCAACCATTGAGAAAACCGGATAATCAGATTTTTACTACTAAGCTTTCGGCCTCTCAGGCGGAGCTTATGGTTAGACCTATATCCGATTTGGAAATCAAGGATGCTTTTTTCTCGATTGGGAATTCCAAAGCGCCGGGGCCTGATGGTTTTTCCTCGGCTTTCTTCAAAAGTTCTTGGGATATTGTTGGGAAAGATGTTTGTTTGGCGGTTCATGAATTTTTCAGAAAAGGGAGTCTCCTTAAACAGGTTAACCACACTATTATTGCCCTTATTCCCAAAGTGACCACCATTTTGACTCCTAATGATTTTCGTCCCATCTCGTGCTGCAACACTTTATATAAATGCATTACCAAGATTATCTCGGTTCGTATGATGAAGGGTTTGGAGTCGTTAATTGATATCAATCAGTCTGCGTTTGTTCCTGGGCGTAGGATTTCTGATAACATTCTTTTGACCCAAGAATTAATGCATAATTATCACACTAATAATGGTCCGCCTAGATGTGCTTTTAAAGTTGATATCCAGAAAGCTTATGATACGGTCAGTTGGGATTTCATTCGTGATATTCTTTTTGGGTATGGTTTCCACGACAGGATGATTCGTTGGATAATGGAGTGCATAACCACTTCTTCCTTTTCGATATCCGTTAATGGGAACTTACACGGGTTCTTTAGTGGTAAAAGAGGTCTGAGACAGGGTGATCCGATGTCCCCTTATATTTTCATGCTGGTTATGCAAGCTCTCACGTTAATTCTGCATCGAAAGGTTCGTATTGAACGATCGTTCCGTTTTCATCGTCATTGTGAAAAATTAAATATTATCAATATTTGCTTTGCGGATGATTTGTTCCTGTTTGCTCGAGGTGATGTGAATTCTGCTAAAACTATTATGGGGGCTCTGAATGATTTCAAAGATATGTCCGGGCTTACTCCGAGTGTTCCGAAAAGTACCGCGTTTTTCTGTAATGTCCCGGACCGCGTTAAAAGTGGTATTCTGAATATTATGCCCTTCGTTGAAGGAAGGCTCCCGGTTAAATACTTGGGAGTTCCTCTTATTTCTACGAGGTTAAATTACCGTGATTGTAAGAGGTTGCTGGATTGTATGGATAGTCGGATTGGAGATTGGAAGAATAAAACTTTATCTTTTGCGGGTAAACTTCAGCTGGTCAAGTCTGTTCTGTCGTCCTTATATATTTATTGGTCTGCTGTGTTTTCACTCCCTTCTAGACTTATTGCTGATCTTGAGAAACGGATTAAAAATTTCCTTTGGGACTATGGTCACAATAAGGGAAAGCATAAAGTCTCTTGGGATATTGTGTGTCAGCCGAAATGTGAAGGTGGTTTGGGTATCCGGCGTATCCGGGATGTCAATAACTCTCTTCTGGTTTATCATATTTGGAGTTTAATCAATGGTCGTAATTCGTTGTGGGTTAAATGGATTCATGAGTATAAAATGAAGGGGCGAAATTTTTGGAGCTTGCAGATTCCTAACTCGTGTACTTGGGGGTGGAGGAAAATTCTTCAGTTTCGTCCTCGTATTAGACAGTTTATTTGGCATGAAATTGGTAATGGGAGATCTACTTCAGTTTGGTATGATAAATGGGATGATCTTTGTCCTTTAAGTGATTATATTAACCCGAGAGCTATACATCGGGCTGGCTTGTCTTTAGAGACCTGTGTCAATGATGTTGTTCATCATAATAACTGGGGTTGGCCGCCTGATTGGGTTTAGAGATATCCAATTCTTTCGAACTTAAAAGAGGTCAGTATTTGTCCGGATAAGAGGGACAAGATCGTGGTAATGGATGAGAATGGGACTTCAATGAATTTCTCGGCTTCAGGAATATGGCATCTTCTTCGGAGACCGGCTGATAAGGTGTCTTGGGTGCATGTTGTTTGGTTCTCTCAATGTGTTCCAAAACACTCCTTTATGTTGTGGACTGTGCTTCATGATAGGTTGAGCACGCAGAATCGTATTATGGGGTGGAAAATTGGTGGGTATCCAAATCATAACTTGTATTGCTGCCTTCTTTGTAATGGAGAGCCGGATTCTCGTAATCATCTCTTCTTCGAGTGTAAGTTCTCTTCTGAGGTTTGGAGTATTGTAAAAATGAAAGGGAAGTTTCAGGGGTGCAGGAATGGTTGGGCGAATATTCTTCAATATGTGTCTCAATTTGGAATGTCCAACTCTATTGATAATGTTGTTAATCGGCTGTTATTTGGGGCTTCGGTTTACGTTATTTGGAAGGAGCGAAACAACCGGCTTTTCAAGAACTCTTTGAAGACTCCTAAGATTGTTGCGGACGAAATCATTAGGGGTACGCGCCTAAAGCTTATGACTCTAAAGTTCAAGAATTCTGAACGGGTTAATCGGGTTCTCGAGGATTGGCACTTTCCGCGGGGAGTTTCCCACCAAATTGATGATAATGGTTGATTTGTTTTTGTTTTGTTTATTTACTTGGTTCTTGTGTAAGCTTTAGCTGTGTTTACCAGTGTTTGGTGGTTTTGGTTTTGTTTACTCTTGTATGGCATGTCATACATGAGAACTAATATGGCACTCTGTCATATTACTTGTACTTTTTTGGTTGTGTGGAATGCATTTAACCGGGTGAATCCCTTTACTAAAAAAAAAACATATTTGAGGTTGACCGTTGGACTTATAGGCCACACAAGTTGGACTTACATGTCTTTCATTTGGAATGTTTAAAGGACTTATATGATTTCCTCCACCCCTTTAGTTCTATTATTAACCCTCATGTTTACATTTTTCTTTATAAAAAGTTTGTGAACACTTATCAAATTTTGGTTGAGTAAATATTTGAAATAATGTGGTTCACATTTGTTCTTTTTCATTCAAAAATAAGATATTTCCTTTTGGTGACCAAATACCAATGGGCTCGTGTATAACTGGATATTTAATTTTCTGCCTGTCATTTGGAAAGATGTATCTTGGAACATGCATAGACAACAATGTAACTCCACATTAAGTTTAGCAAATTCTTTATGTCTATATAACCTTAGATTTTACACATCATGGGAAAGCAACCATACATGTCAATGACTGCACTAAGTGTCTGTTTAGCCTATTAAATCCATAAGATTAGCCAAATAGTCAATGTACTATCATTTCCCATTTCAAAAATTCAGCCACCCCAATTTCTCTTAATTGTCAGGTAAAAGGCTATCCTGTTTGACCACTAGTGGTTAACATGTCCTTTCAAATTAGTGTTATTAACATAATTTTAAGTGAAAGAATAAAACAAGTTACAATTGCCCCAAATGCTTTCAGTCTTCAGGTTAATGGTTATCCCTTCAATCTGAAAACAGATGGCAAGACCAAACATATACAAGTATATGTCCTTCCAATTTGAGCAAATGACATAATTTCAGCAAAAGTAACTCTTTGAGTCTTTTCATTGAGAATCCCAATTTTTAAAGCTTCTATAAAGCTTTGAACTGAATAGTATTATCATATCTCCACACCATTAATCAACTTGCTCTGTTTTATCAAAATTGTTTTGAACAAAAGCTTCTTAAATTTTTTCATTTGAGCAGATCTTTTGACACAAAAGCACATTTTGACACAAACAAGTATAACATATTCAAATCATAATCATCAATGACATCATTAAAACATGCAGACTTCACAAAATGCATAGTCTAACAAATCCTAACAATATCACATTAGATAAAACACATAATCAAGATATCAGACAAGCACATATTATCAAGTCAAATCATTTACTTATCTAGATATCATACACATTCACTGATCATTATCCAAAGCATCAAAAATACCTTAAGATTTACAATTAATCAATTAAGCACATATCGGTGAAAAACAAACAAAATCACATTCAAACATAACAATTTGTAGATCCTCCACCAAAATAGTCAATTAGCACATAGAGGCACACATATGAAACACACATTCATCAAGACTTTGAAAAGATAATCAGTTTGCATAACAAGCACACATCATTAATTAGACTTCATTAGAGTTGATCATGCCCAGGGCTTTCAAAAGAAAGTTGAACCTGGTTCTATCAAGTGGTTTTGTGAATAGGTCAGCCAAATTATCACTTGTATCAACTCTTTTCACCTCAATTAAACCTTTTTCACTACTATCACTTATAAAATGATGTCTGATTTCAATGTGCTTAGTCTGTGAATGTTACACATGATTCTTAACAATAAAAGATGCAGCAGTGTTATCCATGTAAATAGGGATGTTTAAGAAATTCAGACCATAATCCAGCATCTGATTTTGAATCCAGAGGACTTGTGCATAGCAGGCAGATGCAACAATATACTCACATTCAGCAGTTGAGATTGACACTGTAGTCTGTTTCTTACATTGCCATGACACCAATCTGTCTCCCCAAGAATTGACAACCTCCAGAGGTAGACTTCCTACTCATATTGCACACATCATAGTCACTATCTGTGTAGGCAGTTAGATCAAAGGACTGGTTTTTTGGATACTTGTTGGGCCTAGATTAGATGGTTTGTACTTTGTGTATTTGGTTTTGGGTTGCATATGTAAACCGAGATACCTATGGATCTCGGTGGGCTTTGGGCTATAGTTGGGCTTGCATGGTGGGTACCCTATATATAGAACTTATTGTATAGGGTTGTGTTTTGTTCATTGAGTTGTTCGTTTTGGCCGTCTAAGGTGTTATAGACGAGGTTGTAATCATAGTGCTTAAGCACCTGACGTTTAATATAACGTGTGTTTTGAAGCAATTACTTGTGTTCTACGTGTTTGTGTTCTTAGTTCTTGAATCATCTAGTGTTGGATTTCTGCACCAACATCTAGATTCGTTGATATCATAATTGAAAGATCCGTCTTGGCCCTGTTAGTGCATGGTTTTGGTGTCCGTAGCAATCGGATAAGTTATAGGTTGTCTAGTCTTTATGTTTAATGTATATTTAATGTAAAATGGCCCATTCGCTATAGACTGTATAGCGAATGAGGTCTATTCATTATAGACTAGACTACTTCATTTAAGGTATAAGCCCATTCGTTATGGAAGCATAACGAATGAGGGCTAGTTCGTTAAGTTATTACACATTCATTATGGAAGCATAACGAATGGTGACTAACTCGTTATGTAAAGTAACGAATTAAACTTAACTTAATGAACTAGAGCATGTGGCCTATATATATGTTGCTCATGCTCATAATTATGTGTGTACATATTGAGAGATCTAAATATAAGTTAATTATCTCCATAACTTATTATTATTCACCATTATGTATTCATCCATATTTATGAATAAATTATGTATTTAACGTATTTATCGATCTCGTGTTCGTATTGTTCAATTCATGTTTCGACGCGGCTAGATCCTTGGTAGGTCTCCTCAAGACCTTACAAATGGTATCAGAGCCTTAGACCTATTCAGGCTCGTTATTGTGATATAAAGGATTCAAGATCTTGATTTCTTGGTGGCTGTGTTACTCTTTCCGGCGAACTGTTCATCGGAGAAGAGAAGGATCCGTTTTTTTTTGGTAAAAGATTGGTTTTGGTTTGGAAAGAAATCAAATCCCAATTTTCTTGGAAGTTAGTTACGATTTAAAATGGATTTCGGCCTAAAACAAGTGTTTTCGGCCAACTATTGTTCGTTCTCTACTCAGTATAAGAGTTTTCGGCCAAATCTTAGTGTTCTCGGTGAACGACAAGGGTTCTCGGTTAACAACTATTCTCGGTTAACAAGTGTTCTCGGTGAACGAAAAGGGTTCTCGGTTAACAGCTGTTCTCAGTCAACAAGTGTTCTCGGTTAATTTGGTTCTCTGTTGAATTTGATCTAGTTCTCGGTCAATATTGGTTCTCGGTCAACAGGACTGTAACTACTTTTGGGCCTGATCCACGTGATTTGGGCTTTGTATTTTGGACTTTAAAGCTTTCTGAACTTAAATCTCTTGTGAACTAGCTTAATTAAATATGGAACAGTTAACTAATGGAAATGGTTCAACCAACACTTCACTCCATCAATAACTGGACTCTGTAATGGGGACCACCACTCGTATACCCCGTCTCTTGTCTCATGAGGGGTTTAGTGAATGGAAGTTTCATTTTAAGAAATACGTTAAGATGAAGGATGCCAAAGTTTGAAGAAGTATTGTTAGAGGACCTCAGAGAATTACTTATCAACGTGATAACTCAACTGAAATTATTGTGAAGCCTGTTTCTATGTATGCTGATGATGACTTTGCTAAATTTGAGGAGGATGAAAGGGCAAGTTCAACTTTAACCATGGCACTTTCACCCAAGATTGCTCTTGGTTTTAGAGAACTTCAATCTGTTAATTTAGGTGTATGAAGGAAATGAAGACATGAAAAGAAGTCGCCAAGACTTGCTGCGATAAAAGTACAATATGTTTAATCATGTTCTGGGAGAGTCATTGGAAACTCAACTCCAAAGGAAGCTCTGGTGACTGAAATGAGATCCGTAAGCATTTATCTAGCAACCTCTGAGACAAACAACAAGCTGCTGAACTCTTTGCCAAAGAGTTGGGATATGAATGTTGATGTTATCAAGAAGACTAAAAATTAAACGTCAAATTAAAGAGGTCTTGGATTACCTTACGAACCTCTTTGCCAAAGAGTTGGGATATGAAGTTGTCACCACCTAGATGCCAAACAGGAAATCGCTGAATTAACTGCAAAACTGGAAGCCTCCATGTTAGAAATTCTAAATCTAACTAGTAAATTTGAAAGAGCTGAACTTGATTTTAAAAATTTCGAGGGTTCCAGTGAAGTTGTCAATTCAATGATTGAAAGTCAGTTATGGTGGAAAGAGAATGAGGGTGAGGGCATAGGATATAGTCAGGTGCCCCCACCATATAATGACAAATATATAGGTCTTCCTCTTACCAAAGAGCAATAAGAGAAGGTTAAGGATATGAAGTATGGTAAACAAGCTAAAATTGAAAAGAACAATTCTGTAGAAACAACTGTGTCCACTTCAAAAGTAAATAATTCTAACGTGTTTGCTTCATGTGCAGAAAAAGTAATTGTGAAGGAATGGACTGATGAGGAAAACGACCCTTTTTTTGAATTTAATAATGACATTGTTTCTGATGTTTCATTAAAACTACCTGTTTTGAATTATGTTATTCCGACTGTTTGCGTGAGCTGTGTTATAAAGAGCAAGGATTCTTGTGTGGTTGATTCTGTTAAAACTTTGAATTCTGATAATGTGGTTTCTAATAAGATTAAAAATTCAAAAAAACTCCAACAAATACTCACCACCTAAATTTGTTAAAGAGGGATGCTCTAATGACAAACAAGGTGATAAGTTCAATAATGTGAAAAATGGTCCTCGTAATTTTAAGCAAACTGGTCCACACAACCAGTCCAGACGAGAAGTTGCCCAAAATGATTTCTACGTAAAACGTCAAACATGTTTTAATTGTGGTACTCCTGGTTATATTTCCAGAAACTGTCAACATCGTCCATATGTTCCCTATTATGGATTTTATCAGAGGAATATGCCATATATGCCTCATAATTTGTACATGCAAAGATTCAGGCATAATCAGGCTAATCCCTCTGATGATGATTTGAACCGAAACAAATCTTGCAGGTTTAGTCCTCATCAGACCAAGCCTGACATATTTCGCAATAGGGTTAGAAAATGTGCTTCGGTTTCAAAAACGAACACACATTTTAAACCGAAACTGGTAGAGAAGACAAAATCGTGTCCTTCTAACCCAAAAACACCGGAGATGAAGTCAACCATTCGTACTTCCTGTGACAACTTTGGATGCGTCAGGGTCACCCAATGTAACTATGGACTGGATACCAAAGACTAATTAATCCCACGCTTTGTGTAGGGACAGCTATGGATGAATATCATCAGACCTTAGTATGTCGATAGTGGCTGTTCCTGGCACATGACAGGAGACATTTCCCAACTACACGACATTCAAACAATTAATGGTGGTTATGTGTCCTTTGCGGGAGGAGAAAAAGGGGAAGATCACTCAGAAGGGTACTGTAAGTAACGGTGTTCAAAAATTCTAAAATGTTAATTTTGTTCCAGAATTGAAGTACAGTTTGTTGAGCGTGTTTCAAATCTGTGATAAAGATTTTTCAACTCACTTTATTAATAAAGAGTGTTTAATTTTAAAACCTGGTATCATCATACCAGAAGACTAGATTTTTGTTCGATTACAATGAAAAGATAATGCTTATGTGATTGACATGAACAAAAATGTTCCTGATGAAATAACTTGCTTGTTTTCAAAAGTGTCAGAACATAATGCCATGCTTTGGCATCGTCATCTTAGTCATGCTAATAATAAAAATTTGAATCGTCTTGCTAAAAATGATTTGGTACGTGGCCTACCTATTAAAGATTTTGTGACCATTAAAAAATGTGTGGAATGTGCTTTGGGAAAACATCATCGAAAAACTCATAAGCCAAAATTGATTAACACCATTTCATCAGTCTTTCAATTGCTACATATGGATCGTTTTGTTCCGGTTCATGTCTTGAGTCTTTCTCGCAGCTCTTATTGTCTTGTTATTACTGATGACTACTCACGTTTTACTTGGGTGTTTTTCTTATCAAATAAGAGTGAAACTGCAAATTTGATCAAGAAGTTTATAGTGCTTATGGAGAACCAACTGAATTTGAAGCTGAAGGGAATACGTTGTGATAATGGTACAGAATCATCTTTGAATTATTTCTGTTCAGAAAGGGGGGGTGCTCCGTCAGTACAGTTCAACAAGGACACCATAACAGAATGGTGTGGCTGAAAGGAGAAACAGAACTCTCATCGAAGCAGCAAGGACTATGCTGTGTGATTCTAAGCTGTCATTGTTTTTCTGGGCAGAAGCTATTAATAGGGCCTGTTATGTTCTGAATCTGGTGATAATCAAAAAATCACAAATGAAAACACCATATGAGATTTTCTATGGCCATAAGCCTAATGTTGCACATTTCAGAGCATTTGATTGCCCGTGCACTCTAATGAATCTCGAGTCAGCTCCAAAATTCTGGGCTAAAGCTGATGATTGTTACTTTGTTTGTTATGCAGGCCATACAGCCTACATGGTCTACAATAAGTCAACCAAGCAACTTCTAGAGTCATATGATGTTCGTTGGTTGGAAGAAAACAAGACTGATGCTCGTGTTGGTCTGGACTGGTTATTCAATTACAATGAAATTTTCAAACCGTTCAATGTGTTTCCGGTTATCAACACAGAACCTTCAGGTGGTGCTACAGTGGATGCTGAGAAAGATGACCCACATGCAGTATCTCACATCTCTCCACTTCTGGATGATAATGTCATAGAACCACTTAATGATGACACAACCGCATCTGTCACTCAGCCTAAAGAAGTTCCAGAAACTGAATACTCACAAAACTCGTCAGAATATGCTACAACAGTTGAGGGGGAGAGTCTTATTTGTCAGATTTTTGGGAGCACACTATTTCCCAATGTCATTTCAAATGAATATGTCGCCAGCACCTCGTACTCACGTAGTAGAGCGACCTCTGGATGGAAGAACCCTCTTGCCGATATAGATGTAAATTTGTCAAACCTGCACTCTACCAGTGATGTTTCCGATCAACTAGTTCCATCGAGGATTCAGAAAAATCATCCAATCAAGAATGTCATAGGTTCTCTTGAAATGGGTGTGTCCACCAGAAGTCAGACAGGACAAATAAACAGCTGTTTATTTTCTTGTTTCATCTCTCAAATTGAACCAAAGACGGTAGAAATGGCACCTCAGGAACCAAGTTGGGTAGATGCTGTGCATGAAGAGTTGAATCAGTTTGATAAGTTGAAAGTTTGGAGACTGGTTGAGTTACCGGAAGGAAAGAAAGCACTTGATACGAGATGGGTTTTCCGAAACAAGTAAGATGACATCGGGGTTATTGTTCGAAACAAGGCACGATTGGTATTTCGTGGTTTTTGTCAAGTCGAAGGGTTAGATTACACTGAAGTCTATGCTCCAGTGGCTAGACTTGAGGCCATCAAATTTTTTCTGGCCTACGCGTCATTCATGGGGCTTACAGTATATCAGATTGATGTTAAGACCGCATTTTTGTACGGCGAAGTCAAAGAAGAGATCTGCGTGGATCAGCCACCGGGTTTTGTTGACTCCAAGAAACCAAACCACGTCTACAAGTTAGAAAATCCATTGTATGGGCTTCATCAGGCTTCTCGGGCGTGGTATGCTACATTGACCACACATCTTCTTGATTTTGGTTACAAGCGAGGGACCATTGATCAAACCTTGTTCCGTAAAACTGTCGGAAAAGATTTGATTCTAGTCCAGATCTATGTGGATGATATTATCTTTGAATCCACCAATGCTGAGTTGTGTGCGAAATTTGAAGGAGTAATGAAGAAAAGGTTTGAGATGAGTTCGTTGGGTGAAATGACTACATTTTTGGGGTTACAGGTTCGACAAAGCTCAACGGGAATTATACTACATCAAGGGAAGTATGTTGAGTATATGCTCGCAAAATTTTAGTTTAAAGATTCCAAGAGTGCTAACATTCCCTTGACGGAAAGGCCTCTACTGTCATCTGATCCGGAAGGGAGTCCCATAGATCAAACCTACTATCGATCAATGACCGGGTCTCTGATGTATCTCACCTCCAGTCGTCCCGACATCATATTTGCAGTCTGTCAATGTGCTCGCTTCCAGGCTAATCCTAAACTCTCTCATTTAATTGTTGTTAAGCGCATTTTTAGATATCTGAAGGGACAACCAAAGTTAGATCTTTGGTATCCTAAATACTCAGAATTTGATTTTATGCTTTTGCTGATAGCAAATATGGTGGAGATGACATTGACAGGAAATCCACATCTGCCGGATGCCACTTTTTAGGAGATCGTCTCATGTCATGGCAATGTAAGAAGCAACAAACAGTGTCCACTTCGACCGCAGAGGCGGAGTATGTTGCTGCATCAGCTTGCTGCTCCCAGGTGACATGCTCACCCTTCTCAAGTCTGTTCATGTTCTTCAGATTCACATGACACAGTTTCCTATGCCACGATTTTGACTCATTTTCCGTGGCTTTAGAAACAAAACAGTTACCACCCCTTGAAACAACATCCTTCATGTTTAGTTCATATAAATTGCGATTCCTTGGGGCCATCATCATGATCATGTCCGGAGGAATTACAAAATCAGGTTTAAGAATGAAATAGTGAGAATCATCAAACCCGACTTTATAACCTTTGTCACACATCTGAGATATGCTTAAAATATTATACTGTAACCCTTCCACATAGAAGACATTGTCAAATGTGACCTCTCCATTTTTCAAGATTCCCTTTCCAACAATCTTTCCACCGTTTTCATCACTACCAAAAGCTACTGGACCTTCAAACTTCTCTTCATAGTTGGCAAGTGACCTTTTGTCACAAGTCATGTGCCTGGAACACCCACTATCCATGTACCATACGTCATTCAGTGGAGTGGATGGTTCCTGCACAAATCAAAGAAATTGATTAGTTGAGTGATGAAATGCAAGCTTGATCAACTTGCAAATCATCAGTTTCAGAAACAATAGCAGCTTTAGTTGTGAAAGAAGTAGGCTTGGGATCTTCATAAACATCAGATTCATCAGTTTCATATCCACTGTTTGATAGACTTGGCGATTTCACATAAGGAATTCATGCTTTTGCATTCTTGTATCGCATATGTGGTTTTGAGATCATTCACAATGGCTAGAAATCTTTCAAGAATTGATTTCAATCTCTCCCCATCTTTATATTTGAACCTCTCAAGTTTTTCTTGAGTCTTTGCTTCTTGATGTTCTTCAGCTCTGTGTTGCCCTCAAACATTTCAAGTATTGCATCATAAATAGCATCGTACATAGTCTTGGCTGTTGTATGATGTGAAACCTTGGTGAGAATATCCCAAGACAGCCCAACTTGATCATTGCAAGGGCTCTGTCATCAATTTTCTTCATTCTATCAACCACAGTTTGGTTAGGATTTGCACCCTCAGGAACATATGGTCCGTTTTTAATAGAGTTCCACATATCCACATCATTTAACACACAACAGCCTCAAACAACACTTTCCACTTGATGAAATTCTCCTGCCCATATAGCCTTGGAATCTTGTTAGTGGAAACTTCTTTCTCTTCAATACCAGACATATTTTTGGTATTTTTGTCAAATGATTTTAAGGAAAAACAGAGAAAAGTTTAAACATATTGCAAAATCAAATTTGAAAAATCAATCAGATCTGACAGAAAACTCTTCAAATCTGATGTATCTGATTCAATTGGAGCAAGATTTAATAATAAAATTCAAACTTTAAGCAAAAACAAGTAAAAGAAGAAACCCATATTGAAGATCTGGAAGAATGAAGGAAGAACAGAGTTGCTGACGTCAGTATTCAATGAAGCAGTACTAAGCTCACGTCATTCCTCATCATCAAATAATCAACAATAAGCAACAAATCTTCACCTCAAACAACAACAAACAAGCTCTGATACCACTTGTCAGTCCCGTATTGATCACTCAAACTCACAATAAATGTCACAACCCACACAATAAATGTGTCGACAAGAAGGTTGATGACGTTGCTATTTTTGGTAAGATTAGTTATTTGTTAACGACGGAATCACTAAAAAACACTATATGTTGCTAAAGGATCTTAAATGTAACAAACCTAAACAATCACTCAAAAGATTTCCATTTATAGAAGGTATTCATACAAATGTTAATCGATTAGGGTTTCTTGTAAGAAATGTTTAACCGTACAATCCTAGGACAGTCGCCACACTCAAATCAGAAATATTCGATTCATCTGAAAAGTGTAAAGTGACAAAATTCGTGGTAGGCATGCCCTAAATTATTCTATTTATAGGCCTGCCACTACCTGACAGCTGTCCTGACTTCTAGAAACCCTAATGATACGTACATAATCATAGTACATATTCAAAAATATACTAAGTGTAAAAACAGTTCTCCGGGTAGACTTTACTTGGAGTATATGGAAAATACTCATCTAGCAGACTTCAATCTTCTTGACCGTATCAAACTATGCCCGATATGATCTATCGATCAAACTTGTTCTTCAGAGATCCCTTCAACCCTTTGTTAATGAATAACTTATTCGCAAAACAAAGTGTGCTGGTAACATTGTAGCTTGCTTGGGGTTGAACCTTTCCCGACAAAGTCCTTAAGATAATTCTTTATCAACTTTCATCAAGCATGCTCGGAACACTGTTTTATTAAAGAATACCTTGCTAGATCTTCCAAATACTTGGCCTCAAAAGCTTGGTTAACGAAGAGCTTACTCGGAAGTAAACCTTGCTTGGCTATGAAGAACAACCTTGCTAGACATAGTGAACCTTGCTCGGATTGGCACTAAAGAAGACTTCAAGAAGATAACCTTGCCCGATAGGCAAAATACCTTGCTAGGACAAGTAAAAACTTGCTGGGAGGTCCAAGTGTGCTAGGTTTCCATACTTAGTCAATTCAGAGTAGTGTTGAGAAGATTACAATCTCTCTTAATCTCCCTTGAGTCTTTTCATGTCAAATCTTTGACTCAACACAATCATCTCTCAACTCCAAACTGTGAATGCTCCTACATCGTCCACAACTCCGAACCCAATTGCTTGCTCCATCAAACAATTCTAGAGTGCCAACCCGCCCGAATACATCAGTATCGATGGTGCCACTATTCTCCTCCATTGGTTCAAAGAAATGGAGATCGTGTTCCTCCACTGTGAATGTCTTGAGGACAAAAAAACCACTTACGCCTCTAGCGTACTCAAGAAGAATGCCCTTAATTGGTGGAACGGTGAGAAGCGCATGCTTGGCGCTGAGGTTGCCATGGCCTTTCCATGGGATGAGCTCAAGAAACTCATGCTCAAGAAGTTTTGCCCAAAACATGAGATTCAGAAGTTGGAAGAGGAGTTTTGGAATTTGAAAAAATAAAGTGGTAATGACACCATCTACAACTATCGTTTCCATGAACTGAGCCTTCTCATCCCCCACATGGTCACTCCCCTTGAACGTTCAATAGACTAGTACATCTCGGGTTTGCCTATGCAAATCCGAGATTCCGTCCTAAGTCGTGACCTTCAAACCCTCCACGATGCCATCACCTTAGCCGGTACCCTCACCGAAAACCACGTTAAGGCCGGGACCTTGACACGGAAAAATTCCAAGAAGCCCAATGATAAGCCTGCATTCGAGCTCACCGAAGATCCCATGCCCGAATCTTCCAAACCCTAGTCTTCTAAGCCCAAATCCTTCAAACACAACAACTCTCCTCATTACCGCAACAATAAAAGAAAGTCCAATTCACAGAACTTTGTGTTGGCCCAATCACAAGCTCAACCCATCAAGAAGCCCTACAAAGGACCCCACCCATTATGTGATATGTCTAACTTTCACCATTCGCGTAACCTCAAGTGTCGACAATGCACCCATTGAAATCGATTTAGTCACCTCTTTACCACATATCGTGAACACAACCAACTTTTGATGCAACCATTTACCTCACCTCTTACCCAACCCCAAACTTTACCCTATGCTCAAACGTTTACTCAATCACCCTCAACTATTAGAACTTGCTACAATTGTGGAGACCCAAACCATTATCGCAATGCATGCCTAAGACTCGCACACATGAACCAAATTCAATCCTACCCAACCCAAACCATTCAATATCAAGCTTACCAAGCCGAAGTAAATAAATTTCAACCAATCCAAGCTCAACCCATCCAAGCAATTCAAAGCTAACCCATTCAACCAATTCATGTATACCAAATCCCAATCAACCAACCAATCGCAAGTAACCAAGCTACTCAAGGACAAGTGTGTTACATCAACGGTTCGCAAGTTTAAGCCTAACCCTTTATGAATACATGCTATGCAAAAGACGTTTATTTTATTTAGTTCTTTTCTTTTAAAACTAATGTATTGACTTCATTAAATCTTCAGTTTTGTTATGAATGAGAGTTATGGTTATTTATAATGGTATTCAATCTCTCATTTATTCATATTATGTCGCTTATTGCACTATTTATTGTTACACAATTTATTATCATAATTTAAGTGGTCTATGACCGGTTATTTACCAGGACTATGTGCATGGTGATGTGCATAGTTATCTAATAGTACCGTATTTGTATCATAAACTATCTATGACTGATTTCCTTCAAACGTTTTGGAAATTGGGACTATGAACATGCGTTGTATATAGTTATCTAATAAGAGTCACATGTACAAATTTTATTTTGATATTTTAATACATAGCTATCCAAACTCAGCACATTCTCACGGTACTCCTACCTCATCTCATCGATTTTATAATCTTTGTTTCAAACTTCATCTATTATTATATTCATAAGTCATGTGATTCGTTTGTTGTATGAACATATTTATTATTGCGTGAATTTTGTCGTCATCTCAAGTATTTTCTCTACATCTAAGTTACTTATATAATTTTTTGGTAAAAGGGTTTATACCCAGGCTATAAATTAAAAATAAAAACTGGCGTAATGACAGAGTATCAAAACGGCAACAAAAAACACAACCACAAACTAGCCGAGAGGCATACCACTCGCTAGCTAAAAAACCCACTAAACACAGCCCATAAAACTACAAGAAAACAAAAAAACATTAGACTTCTAAAGTAGCATTAGGCAGCTTCCAAACTTCCATCCACTTCCTTGAGCTTGAACGAAACCGACTCGAGAGAAGTTTTAATCTGACAATGCCCACTACCGCATCAATGATCTGACTGCAATCCCTCCTTTGATTTTTGAATAGTCTTAAATTCCTTTCCTGCCAAATCAGGTAGCAACTCGCTGCTAAAACAAGTTTAGCAGTAACCACATCCGCCGATTTACTAGAAGCAAAAGACTCGTATTTCACCAAGATATCCCCCCATACATCAGAATAGGATTCAATCTTAGCAAACTCACATACACCTTTCCAGACTTTGAGCGAAAACGAGCAACGAAAGAATAAATGACCATGAGAATCAGGTTGAACATCACACAACGGACATACCTGGCTGACATCAGTTCGGTTCTCCCAATATCTTACCTTATCCTGAGTTTTTAAACGATTCTTAATGATCAGCCACAATAAAAAAGCGTGCTTAGGAATACAGTTAGGATACCATACAACATTAACCCAAGTGACCTTACGATCCTTAGATCGAATAGCATGCCAAATATCCTTAACAGAAAACTGAACAAGCTTTCCATTCAAATCTTTAATCCAAACTTCATCATCTTTTTGATTTTGAATTGAAGGAAACTGCACAGAATGAAGAATAGAATTCCATTCAACCGGCCACCTCCAAATACCCTCCTCAACTAGATTTGAAACTCTGTCAGATAACGAAAAACCCTCCCGATGAATTGATCTAGTAGAAACCATATCAATAAGAGGACGTATAGTACACCAATTATCATACCAGACAGAAGTAGAGTCACCGTTCCCTATACGAAACCAGAAAAATTGTCTCACCATTTGCCGAATCTGTAAGAGGTTTCTCCAAGTGCAAGACATATTACCCCGCTTTTGTACAGCCCAGAAGCTAACACCCCGCAGTTTATATGTATGAATCCATCTGACCCAAAGAGATTCCTTATTACTAAGCAATTTCCATATATGAACAGACAAAAGCGCAACATTAAACTCGGACAACCTTCGAATACCAAGACCACCTTCAGATTTAGGAAGGCACACAGCCTCCCAAGCCACTTTAGCTTTTCCCCGGCAACAATCCCCATTAGACCAAAGGAATCTTCTCATGAGTTTTTCAATTTCAGTAATTAATTTTGCCGGAAGTAAAAACATCATACCCCAGTAAATATGCATAGAAGAAATAACTGATTTAATTAATTGAAGCCTACCCGCAAAAGACAAACTTTTATTTTTCCAATCAGCTAACCTTCCTCGAACACGATCCACCAAAATCCGGCAATCCTTGTAATAAAGACTTTTTGAAACCAACGGAACACCAAGATATTTAACGGGTAAATTACCTTCAGCAAAAGGAGAAATATTAAGAATATCTAGTTTGACATGGTTCAGAGTATTACAGAAAAAAGCAGTACTCTTTGGTAAACTAGGAGCCAAACCCGACACTTCCTTAAATTCCTCCAAGCCTCCCATAATAACTTGAACTGACACTGGATCTGCATGGAGAAAGATGAAGAGATCATCTGCAAAACATAAGTTAACAATATCCAAGTCTTCACATTTCGGGTGATAAATAAAACCCTCCGAATCTCGAACCCTACGCTTCAAAATAAGAGTGAGAACCTCCATAACTAGAGTAAATAAGTAAGGGGATAACGGGTCCCCTTGCCGCAACCCACGTTTTCCCACGAAGAAGCCATGAGGAATGCCATTCACCGAAACTGAGAAAGAGGACGAGGTTACACATGTCATGATCCAATTTATCATTATAGGATGAAACCCAAACCCACTCAAAATCCTCTTCAAGAACGACCAATCAACAGTGTCATAGGCTCTCTGAATATCCACTTTGAAAGCACACCGGGCTGTACCACGATCAAGGTGGTAGCTATGCATCAACTCCTGGGCCAGTAAAATGTTATCAGAAATACTCCTACCAGGAATAAAGGCCGATTGATTAATATCAACTAAATCCTCCAAAGAACCTTTAATACGATCTGCAATAATTTTAGTAATACATTTATACACCACATTGCAAAGAGATATAGGCCTATAATCTTTCGGAAGACGAGCATTTCCCACCTTAGGTAATAAGGAGAGAATAGTATGATTAACCTCTTTAAGCAATCTCCCCGAAATAAAGAAATCCTGCACCGCCAAAATCACTAACGGACCAACAATATCCCAAGAATTCTTAAAAAAACCAGCTGAATAACCATCCGGACCAGGGGCTTTATCATCTCCAATATCAAACATAGCACAACGAACCTCCTCAGACGAAACGGGCCCAACCATACTGTTAGCTTGAGTCGTCGAAAGTTTTGTACGAAAAAGATGTTGATCATCTAACGCAGAAACTGTTCCCATATTGCCAAGAAAGCCTTTAAAATAATTCACTAAAACTTTAGCAACATCCTCCCCATGGAAAACATTTCCCGCCTCATCTTCAATACAATCGATCCGATTACGAGACTGATTAGCTTTGACAGCTTTATGAAAATAAGCTGTATTCGACTCACCCAACTCAAGCCACTCCACCTTTGCCTTCTGTTTAAGAAATCGTTCCTCATCCAAAATAGCATCATTCAACGCACTAACTAACGCAGCTTGATCCTCGCGCAGAATCTGATTAAACGGATCCGCATCAACACTCCTTTGAACAGAATCCACTTCCATCCGCAACTTATTAACTCTTAAATGGAGATTACCCTTGTCATATAACAGTTTACGGAGAGGTTTCTTCAAATGTTTCAGTTTCTTAGTCAAAGAGAACATATAATAACCCTCTACCTCTATGTTCCAACCATCCTTAACCACCTGTTTAAAATCTGCATGTGAAGTCAGAACATTTGAAAACTTAAAAGGCTTCGGACAGAACTTCCTGGACAATGGAATAGAAAGAATAGCTGGTGTGTGGTCCGAAATTCTATATGGCAGAAACTCAACATAAGACCCCGGGAAAATATCATTGAAAACCTGGTTCCCCATTATTCTATCCAGCTTCTTCATTAGACCCGATTCACCCTTTGGTTTTTGGTTCCAAGTGTATTGAAGACCAGTAAATTTTAAATCTACAATTTCCAGCTCTTGAATACAATCCTTAAACTCAACCATCGAGATATCCCTCGAAGAGGAACTAGAAGTAGACTCATCAAGACTCATAATCGTATTAAAGTCTCCCATCACAATCCACGGCTGATTATTAACAAAATTGTTATGAATCATAAGATTTTGCCATAAATGACGCCTCAAAAGATACGAATTATGAGCATAAATAAAAGAAAAGAAAATTACTTTCCGATCAGATTTAAGGCTAATTTGCGTGTGCACCACTTGATCCGATTGAGAGAGAATCATCAAATCCATCACATTCGTATCCCATCCAACAATAACCCGAGAGTACTTTTCACAAACATTTCCATTAGAACTCCAGCTCCAATTACGAAACATCCTACTACATATCCCATTCAAATTTGAAGGTTGAACATGCGATTCTAAAATAGCACATAACGAAATCTTATTTTCAGCTATAACCTGCCGAACCTCACTTTGTTTAGGGGAGCGGTTCACACCCCTCACATTCCAAGACATTGCATTAAACATTAGGAACCATTGAAACGGGAGTGCTTGCCCCCTCAGAATTTACCTTAATATTGATCTCATTGAAAACTTCCTCAATATCATCATCCAAATCTTCATTGGAACCATCCACATTACCTATGATTTCTGACAAAGGTGCAAACGAATTTTCAGTCCCTTTCTTTTTATCACTACTTTGAGAATTCTGAATCTGTTTAACACGGTAAACGAATTTTGGCTTAGGTTTAGAGAGATGAACACCCTCAATACCCTTATACTCACTACCACCAGCTTTTGATTTATGCTTTCGTTTAACTTGTTGGTATCCCTCCTCATCATCCACTTTCTTCTCTTTCACAATCTCTTTAACTTGTTTTGGACACTTCCTATCAGCATGGCCAAATGATTTACAAGTACTACAATGAGGAGGTTTCCATTCATACTCAATCTCCACTGTTTGTTTGATGACACCCTCCCCAATCAACGCTGGAATTCCAACCACTAAAGAGTCTTTAAACTCATGATCCGCTTTCACTTCAATCAAAGCTCTAGCATAGCTACTACGACCCCAAGAATCCACACACATAGATGAAGTATAAGAATCCAGCATAATTGGATCACCAACCTTAGTAGCTAACATACTTAACCCATCCTCCGTATAAGCAGCTAACGGAACATGATGCATTTTAACCCAAACCGGGACACGAGTAACTTCAGATTTGCACAAAACAGTAAACGGGGTCCAAATATTTAAGATAAGGGGCATCGACCGAATTAACCAAGGACCATGTTCCATAACTCTATCCATTCCCTCCTTAGAATCAAATTTAAAAAAGAAAAATCCATCCGCATTCATCATGCTTCGTTGAATACCAAACTTAGCCCAAGTATTTTTAACATATGAATCTACTACCGGAAAAGGGAGTCTTTTTTCCAAAAAATAACCATACAATGTATGTTCATACCTTTCATTGACCTCCTTTATTGATGATTTTGGCAGAATTACATCCACCCCTTCAATATTAGAATCTGCCTCCAAACACCTAAAATTTATCTTCTTTTTTCCAGAATTTCCTGTTTTGAGAGCCCCGGCATATGAAGCTTTTGAACCACCATTTTCCACACCATCTTTCTTACCGGAATCACCATGAGGATCTGCAATCTTATTATCCTCCAAATCACCATTCAGATCCATAGTAATTCGGGAATCAGCAACAAACTTGTTAACAGAATCTTTATTCATGGAAACAAAATCATGATTCTTGGAAACAAAATCATGAGCATAAGATGGAACCCTAGCCACCTTCGTTTCAGCCGCAATGTAACCTTCATGATTATGTTTCTTAAGAATACCACGGATCGGTGCACCATCAATGTTCTTGATTTTAGTAGCAATAATGTTCCCCTCAATAGACTCCATACTCGCATAACAAAGAAAGGAAAAACAAAGAAAAACCTAGCCACAAAGAACCAAAACGATCCTCACAAGGTAAAACGGAATTGTAAAGTAAACAACTAATCAAACACAGCCCATGCACAAGAAAAAAACGAAAACACCCAAGGAACCCTAATCTAGAATGAACGGCAGCAAAAGAAGAACGAGCATACTCGAGTCGGTTTCGTTCAAGCTCAAGGAAGTGGATGGAAGTTTGGAAGCTGCCTAATGCTACTTTAGAAGTCTAATGTTTTTTTGTTTTCTTGTAGTTTTATGGGCTGTGTTTAGTGGGTTTTTTAGCTAGCGAGTGGTATGCCTCTCGGCTAGTTTGTGGTTGTGTTTTTTGTTGCCGTTTTGATACTCTGTCATTACGCCAGTTTTTATTTTTAATTTTTAGCCTGGGTATAAACCCTTTTACCAAAAAAAAATTTTACACACATGTAAACTTGTGATTAATATACGTAATAAAATTTTTTTTATATAAAATATTATAAAACTACTCTTAAATAATGTTAATATGTAAAAAAATTAAAATTTGTTTTGGTTGTGTTGAGTTCCTAAGAGTTCTTAACTATTTTAGAGTTCTTAAATGATAATAACCCTATATATATATATATAATAACTTTTGATTATATTCAATTTTTCTTACCTTAAACCATACGTTAAACATTTAGTGTTTCCATCTCCATAGTCTAGGGACCCATCTGGAAATTTTTAATATATTATATTATATTATTATATACCATCAGGATCCTTTAACCCGGTAACCCGTTTAAGTTTCTTGAACCACAATTCTCATTCTATTATAGGAATCAATTTGTAATTTTTGATTCTCATGCCTTATAGGTTCTGGCCGACACTTTTAATTTAGAAAACGAAATGAATTTCTATCTATATTATTCTTATAAACGAGCCGTCCTTAAAACCGTTTCTGATTATATGCTATAACGATCATCTTAACTCAATTTATCACACCTACACAATCCTCTCAGTCTCGCAATAAAAACCCCTATAATTAATTGGATGATATCGGGCCTCTGATTGGTGTTCTTGACTGCTTCTAGCCGTCTTCGTCGTCGCAATTGTTCTTATTGTATTCACCTTCGATTAACAACTTTAACAGGTAATTAATCACATGGTTGTCATCGGTTTTTGTTGAATTTCAAAACCCCTAATCTATTTTAAAACGAAAACATTCTGAATGAACGAATTGATCCAGTTAGGGCTTTGTTTTGAATCTGGGTTGTTTGGATATGCAGCTTATATAATTTTTGTTTTGTGTTGTAAGCATCCAGCACCCTAGCACAGTTGGCTAGGATGGTCTCGTTAATGGTTGAACCGCTGGGGGGGGGGGTTGAACCCCTCAGCCCCATTCTTTTTGAAATATTTTTATTTATTGACTTATTAATCATGTAAAAGCATGAACTAGCATTATAAATATCATAACATCATAAATAATCCGTATTGTTATACTAAACTGACTTGTTAACTAGTTTCTTTTCCGAATCTTGAATAAAACCGTGTACATGTGTAAATTTGTATTTATATATATATATATATATGTAATAGAAATTGATAAAGGTTTACATAGTAATGATTTTAAAAAGTTTTTTAATTTAATAAATATATTTAAAGTTTAACACGCTAATTAATATATTAAATATAGTCTAAGTTCGAGTATGTTATAAACGGTTTTATTTTATATTATTATTTGTTATTTATTATTTATTATCTATTATTTATGATACTTATTGAAAAGAGACCCTTATTAATAATAAAAAAATATATAATTACATTCAAGGTATTTTTAGATTGAAATAAACAAATCTCTTTATATAAACTATAAGGTTTTATAAATATTTATGTATTTAAGTATTTTTAAGTATTTTATTTATAATTATAACTCTATTAAAGATACGCTTTTTAATATAAAATTTATAAATAAAAGTGATGATCCAAAGTAATAAAAATTATTAATGAATCTGAGTAATATTAAGCTTTCGTTAGAATGTACTCGATCATCGAATCCCGAACCTTTATCTAATCTTGGTTCCGTTATTCAAATTATATTTATTTCCGCAATTCTTCTTTATTAGAATTTCTCGTCGGTAAATCCCGAAGAGCTTGACTTACCGCTTGCTTACATATTCATTATCTCTTGCTTAATCGCTAAGGTGAGTAATCACTCCCATTTTTACTCATTTTAAAACCTTTTTGGGACATGTGTGTATCTTATATATTTAACTATTATCTAGTATTCAAAATTGCAACTGTTAATCCTTGTGTGTATATCAGTTTATGCCTAACTTGCTATTTGCTTACTTGCTTTATTTGAACGCTTTTTGCTTACTTTGGCAACCGATGTCCATTTTTATGGCAACGGTTTAGTCATTTCTTGGTAACCAATGTCCATTTATATGGAATTGGTTGAGCCTTTTCTTTATGGTTTGATTGCTTGTTTATGTGATGTGGCTTAACTGTTTATTCTCACATGAACAATTTGCATCTTTCTTTATTTATTATATATTATTATTATTATTATTATTATTATTATTATTATTATTATTATTATTATTATTATTATGTCTTAAACTGGTCTTTTACTCACTCAACATGTGTTGTTGACAAAAATCTATTTTATACGCATATGCAGGTGAAGACTTAGTGAAGAATTTAAGTTAGAAAATAATTAATTAAGATCATTTGTGATATAAGTTGTATTGTTGTATGATTATGGATTATGTATTTGTTTGTATTTGATTTATTTGAAAACTTAATTTAATTAATAAATATTGTCATTTTAATAATGCATGATAGTAACCTTTGAAAAGCTGTGAGCAATCAGCTCACGCCCCAACATTTCCGCCGTAGGTTGGGGTGTGATATGTCTGAGGACCGTTGGAAACAGTACTTGGTCCCTCTTGATCTGCAAAGTGAGAGGGGGAATCGGGTGGCGAAGAAATGATAGGCTCCTTGAAGCTAACCGAAGCACCCCTCAGATCATCCTTACTAGGAGGAGTGTCCCCTATGATGATTGAGTCTTTGACACCCTTCGGTGGTGATGTGGGTGGAGAAGTAGGTGGTGTCGTATCTCCTTAACCGGATAAGTCCTTGACATGCTCCTCTGAGGAACCTACAAAATACTTCAGTTCCTCAAAAAGATGTATCACTAAGAAAAATAATCAAAGTATAAAAGCATCAAGAACGTCACTTGGTATAACCTTTGTTGACGCAAGCTGATGAATGCGGTCCCCCAACTTCAACCTCTTATGCTTCTTGGGAGCGGTGGTTTTTGACAGATGTGACTTGCCCTTCCCAGCTACTTTGGAGGTATTCCCATCACCAGTTTGACACTCATCCTCGTTAGTAACAACATCAACAATGTCTTTCCCTGCACCCGCATATTTGCTAGTAGATGGGTTTTGCTTCCTCTTGCGAGTCAGACCTGCAATTGCACGCATGATTCTCTCACCGTCAGTAGTATCAGTAGATGGTTCTTCTTCTTCGCAGGGTAATGACTCCTCACTAGAAGAAAGAAGCACTATCAGCCCGCTAGAAGTAAGTGAGGTCAAAGGATGAGGTTTTTGAACTCCCTCACCTTTAGCAAGCATCTCCTCACCTTTTGCAAACATCGCCTCGGATACCACGGGTTCTAGGCGTAAGGCGGTGGAGAACAAAAAGTTATTGCTGGTACGATCGAGTAAGGGTAAGTCCTTGGGATTTATGGGGCGACGTACCATAAGTCCATCCACATGATCCAAAAGCGAGCTTAAGATCGACCCTTCACTACAAAAACAAAACAGTTAATACCTAAACAGATCCTTAAAGAATATAAGTAAGCTTACTCTTATCAGGATTTTCGTAGAATGGTTCCAACTTAGTAAAGGCCCACAAATGGCTTATGCCAGCACACACAAATGCTCCTTCATGTATCGCACGCATGGGAGTGGGAGTATGAGTCAGCGTCTTGAACCGCGGAAGGTTCACCTGAGTGGTAGCACGAACCTCCGACATGTTGTCATCGGGTTTACGGTAGGTCATCGGGAAGGGAACGACGTCCTCCCGGATCCAAAAGAATTTGGGGCACCACTCGTGTAAACTTAGATACCATTCGGTGCCAATGATACCTTTCCCGGTGGTGGCCCAACTGTACCACCCACCGTGACTTGTCATTTCGTAAAAAAAATGGCGAATTTGTCGACTCAGGGCACTAGCTGGTGAGCTTGGCAGCAAAATTCAATGTGACAAATCCTCATCAGTCCAAACGGGTGAACTTGTGACAAGTGAACTCCGTATGCCGTCAAGACGGCGCCAACAAACTTCCTCTAAGGAAATCTAAGATTTCCTGTAGTGAAATCCTCCGCGTATAAAGCCATGTTCTTAGCCGGAGGATTATTAGCAGCAGAATCGTCGATTGGATATTCTGGTTCCCATTATGGTGCTAAACCGTAAATGTTCACTATGTCTTTGAAATCTATCTCCTTCCAACGGACAACAGTGTTATCAATAGAAGGACTGCTTTTCTTTTCTCCAACAATTATCTTAGTGGGTAAATGGAAACAACGAACACTTGTGAATATTTGCAAAATGCAGATCTGAAATTCAAGAGAAGTTCAAAGAGAGGAAGGGATTTGAAGAGGATAAGAATGAGGTTGGGTAAGAATCACACTATTTATACACATCGAAATTAATGCGATGGAAGGGCTACCAGTGGAGAGAGAAAATGCAGTCTAACCAGAGGGCGACACGTCAGGCGGGAAGGACAAAAAAGACAGCAGAAAACTGACATACACGTCGTTTCATCTGTCACATCACCGTTTTTCTAATACGTCATTTCCTCGCTCCCACTTGCAAAGTTCAAAAATATCCAAAGAAATATCTTATGTCTAATATATCACAAACATTACAAAGAGATGAACGACTTCTTTTATTCATGACAAAAACCGATTACAAAAAATAAACCAAAATCACAAAGTCATAAACTAGCCTACGGATCTAGATCAGGTGTGTCCTCTGGTTCTTGGGCCTTGGAAGATGGCGTGTCTGGTTTTGGTGAGGTTGGAGGAGTAGGCAGAGTGTCCTCCGATTCTTCTTTCAAATACTCCTTTAGACGGTAAACGCCGTCACCCTTCGCTGCAAACTCTGGTAGCATATCCTGAAGAGGAAATGACAGATTGTCATACTCGTTCAGACGCATGTTATATTCCATCTTAACATCAAGGCCATGCAGCGGGTGTTCCTCAGTGGAGCGACCAACCCGAGTATACTCTAACCCCTCCTCGAAGACAATCAGGCGGCCATATTGGGAAGATGTGTTGAGCAAGGTAGCCAAGCTATCTGTCAATTCGGGCCCTTCTTTAATATGCTTGATGACCTGTTAAGGCAAAAACGTTCATAAATATCAATAGCATAATCAAAATTAAGACGAAATACTAAAGGAAGAAAGGGAATAACATACCAAATCAATGCCCTCATCCAAGATCCACTGCCGTTCTTCCTCAGCCCGCATCGTTCTCTCCTGCAGTTCGCGATACCCGTCAACCATCTTCTTGTTGTCTTCTAAGCATTTGGTTGCACGGGCTTCCGCGTCGTCATGCGCTTTCAGAAAAGCGTCATAGCCGACTTGCATGTCGGTAGCCCTCTGCTCCATAGGCTACGCTTGCTCCTTCCACAGCTTAGACTTTGCCTCGTGGCTCTGGATAATCGTGCCTTGGCTAGTTGGGCTTCCAAAGCGATGTTCACCTCAAGTTCCTTAGCCAGGTCTTCCTTTTTTCGTTGAGTCTCGTCCCGAGCAGCTTGGAGGAGGGTATTTTGTTTCTTACTAGCCTCCGCCCATTGGCGGGCTGCAGCGGTATGCTTATCCTTCTCAGCCTTAAGAGCAATTTCAGCATTTGTCAGCTTCCACTTAGTAGTGTTAGCTTTCGAATGCTGCTCTTCGGCATCCTTTTTCGCATCTTCCGTGGCTCGAGAGATATCACTCCATCTCTCTCCCATTGACCGCCATTACCGCAAAATATGTTGCCCACTAGCCACGGGGTTGGCTAGGACAAGAGAAAAGTCTTGAGCGAGGTCGTAGCGAGGACGTCCTTGTTGAAACGCATGTTCAGCGGGAGGTACCCCGCGATTGATTTACTCAGTGCAAACATCAGGATCCAAAAAATGCGACCCTGTTACTAAGGTCCATTACGGCATATATAGGTGGTCATCCTCCCCAAGATTCTTCATTCCATAAAAATCCGACGTTGAATGTTGGGAATGAGAAGCTTCCCCTCCACTCGTAGGAAATGGAGACGAAGAAATAGAAAATCGGGGCGGAGACTGAGGAGAAGGGAGAGGAGATTGACTTGGAGTTTCCTACGTCTTGGGCACCTCAACATTCATAACCGGTTCCTTTCCCTTGGAACCTGGAACATCTTCAGCCACGACAAATGTTAGTAGATGAGATGGCAACTTTTCTGTCTCTGGCGGAGGGTATGTGGTTTTTTCGGTTTTTGGTGGCGGAGATGGTGGTTTCTCTATTTCCAGTGGGGGAGATGGTGGCTTTTCTGACGATATGCCCTCACCAGTAACCCCATTTGGCTATGTAAATAGCAAAAATAACATTTAGATACAAAAAAAAAAAACATAAAGAAAAGACAAAGTTTCCGCGTAGACTTACTGAATAGCTCCTTAATCCGATCGGCGAGGCTGGTTTTTTGATTTTTCAGGAGATGGGTCTGGTGCTTCTTCTTTGCGGGTTCCTCCTCAACATCCGCCTGACTTTCCCTCCACCAGTGTAAGGTACATGTCCACTTGTCATTAAGATAGAATCAGTGTCATCCATCAGTTAGACATTGAACCTTTGCTGGTTTCCATGGTGACTTGTACTACCACCAACAAGAGATTTAGGTGTATCAACACCATGCTCTACTGGTTCTTCAATGATGGAATCTGTTGTTGATTTTTGGTTGACAAGTTTCCCATTGGTGCAATGAGAGCATTAGTGACCTGAAAACATGGCTTCTCTTCTTTTATCATTTCATTCTCAATCATTTCTATTTTTGCAGCCTGAAGGAAGCACACAACATCATCCACCTTCAAATCATTGAAATTTGGATTTTGGAGAATGAATTTGCAAGCAGTGTACCATTCCCTTGGGCATTGAGTTAAGCAACTTGGTATTCAAGTCAAAATCAGTCATGACATAGTCAGTGGTTCTTAGCTCATTCACAATTGCTAAGAATCTTTCCAGGATTGATTTCAGTCTCTCTCCATCCTTATATTTGAACCTCTTTTCATGTTTTTTGATGTTCTACAGTTCAATGATTCCCTCAAACATTTCAAGGATTGCGTCATACATAGCCTTAGCTGTGGTGTGATGTGCAACCTTGGTTAATATTTCCCATGACAGACCTAGCTTTATCATGGCTAAGGCCCTGTCATCTACTTTCCTCATTCTGTCTCTAACAACAGCAGTTGCATTGGCACCTTTAGTAGTGTCTTGTGGACCATTCTTGATTGAGTTCCACATATCCACATCATTATAGCAAACAGCTGCTTCAAATAAGACCATCCATTTTGTGAAGTTTTCCTGTCCATTGAGTCTAGGAATCTTATTAGTAGATACCTCTTGTTCTTCGTAACCAGACATTTTGAAAATCAAAATCAGTTGATTTGTAAAAGACAAATTTTAAAAACAATCAGATCTGAAAAACGGTTGTTCAGATCTGATGAATCTGGTGCGAATAAAACAAGAATCAGAGGTAAATATTTAAACTTTAATTGAAATAAGGAAGAGAAAACACCGGAAAGATGTAAATCTGGATTGAAATGACGAACAGAGCAGCTGACGTCACCTTTTAATGGAACAGTGTTCTACTTACGTCATTGTTCTTCAAGTCTTCAATCAGCAACAATTTCTTACGTAAATAGCAGTGACCAGCACTGATACCACTTGTCAGGTCCCCGATTGTAGGTAGATCGTTAACAAATTAAGTCATAACTCACACAATAATGTGTTGACAAAAGAGTTAATGACGAGTTGCTAAATTTAGAAAGAAAACCGTTTGATAAAGGCGGAATCAATAACAAACAACTTTGTTGCTAAGCAATCAAACAAAGTTAACTAACACACAAGATTCACTTAAAAGATTTCCATTTATATAAAGTTAATCATACAAATGATAATCTATCTAGGGTTTCTTGATGGGAAAGTTTGTCCGTACAATTCTAAGAACGGCCGTCACTTGACAAATATTCTTTCTAATTTCGTATTCAGCCGCTCTCCTTGAGGTGTGCCTTAAATATTCCTTTTATAAGATCTGACACCTAAGGACAACTGTCATTCCTTCTAGAAACCCTAAATATAACGTACATATTCAAATTACATATTCATAATTATCCTAAGTGTAAAACAAGTCTTTTGGGTAGGCTTTGTAGAAGTTAACTTCTCCGAGTAGACTTTGTGCTCTGCCTTACTTGTTAGACTTGGTAACCATGAAGTGTGTCCGGGGAAAGTTATCAGGGTATACTTTACTTGGAGTATTTTCTAAATGAAAATACTCACCAGGTAGACTTCAATCTTCTTGATTATATCAGACTTTGCCCGACATAACCTTACTAGCAACCTTGTTCTTCAATGGTCCTATCAACTCCTTGCTTGGAATTAGCTTATTAGCAAAGTGTGCTTGGGAGAACTGTACCCTGCTTGAGTTGAACCCTGCCGGATGTTACTTGAGATATTTCATTTACCATCAAGCTTACCCGGACCACTGTATTATTAAAGAATACCTTGCCCGATCTTCCAATCACTTGGCTTCATGAGCTTGGTTAGCCAAGTGCTTACTCTGAAGTAAACCTTACTCGGCTATGAAGAACAAACATGCTTGATATAGTGAACCTTGCCCGGGTATACATTAAAGAGTAAACCTTGCCCGGATATCCACTAAAGAAGACATCAAGAAGATAACCTTGCCCGATAGGCAAAATATCATACCCGACTAAGTAAAACCTTGCTCGGATGTCTTAGGTGTGCCCGGTTCCATACTTAACAATATCTGAGGAGGTTGAGAAGATTCCAATCTTCCTTGTAATCAGTTTTGGGTCAAATCTCGACTCAACAGATCAAACCTTGTTCCTTAAGACTGTCAGAAAAGATTTGATTCTAGTCCAGATCTATGTGGATGACATTATCTTTGGATCCACCAGTGCTGAGTTGTGTGCAAAATTTGAAGAAGTAATGAAGAAAAGATTTGAGATAAGCTCGTTGGGAGAGATGACAACATTTTTGGGGTTGCAGGTTCGTTAGAGCACTACGAGAATTTTGCTGCATCAAGGGAAATATGTTGAAGACATGCTTGCAAAATTTGAGTTTCAGGATTCTAAGAGCGCCACCACTCCTATGGCAGAGAGACCACTTCTGACATCTTATCCGGAAGAGAGTCCCATAGATCAAACTTACTATAGATCGATGATCGGGTCCCTGATGTATCTCACCGCCAGTCGTCCCGCCATCATGTTTGTAGTATGCCAATGTGCTCGTTTCCAGGCTAATCCTAAACTCTCTCATTTAATTGCTGTTAAACGTATTTTTAGATATCTGAAGGGACAACCAAAGTTTGGTCTTTGGTATCCCAAAAACTCAGAATTTGATCTTTCTGCTTTCGCTGACAGCAATTATGGTGGAGATGACGTTAACAGAAAATCCACATTTGCCGGATGCCAGTTTTTAGGAGATCGTCTCATTTCATGGCAGTGCAAGAAGCAACAAACGGTGTCCACTTCGACTGCCGAGGCGGAGTATGTTGCTGCATCAACTTGCTGCTCACAGATTATCTAGATGCAAAACCAACTGCTGGATTACGGTTTGGAATTTCTTGAAACCCCTATTTTTTGTGATAATGATGTTGTCATTGCAATTGTTAAGAATCCGGTTCAACACTCTAAAACCAAGCACATGGATATTAAAATTCGTTTTATTCATGACTTTTACGACCGAAAATTGATTCACGTTGAACAAGTTCACACTGATAATAATGTGGCAGACTTATTTACAAAATCGGTCGAAACGGCCAAATTTAATGTGTTTGTGAGTTTTCTTAAAATGATTCGTTTCGAGGATTGAGTCTTTTTGAGAATAAATTTGTACATATTTCGTAAACTTGCACAAATTTAGGGGGAGAAAATTAAAAAAATTCAAAAAGGGTGTGTGTGTGTGTGTTTATTTTTATTTCATAAACTTGCACAAATTTAGGGGGAGAAAATTAAAAAAATTCACAAAGAGTGTGTGTGTTTATTTTTATTAAAAAAAAAGTTTAAAGTTTTGATTACTTTTTTTCAAGATTCACTCTAGCTTAAAATTATGCCGGTTGCTCAAGTTTGAAGAACATATACTTGTATATGTTTGGTCTGGTGATCTTCTCGTAGATTCACAGGATAGCCATTTATCTACAGATTGAAAGCATCCGGGGCGATTGTGTTGTGTTTTCATGTTCTGAATTTCATCCCTTTAAATTATGTTGGTAACTCTGAGTTGGAAGGACATGTATCTTCATATGTGTTTGGTCCTGTTAACCACTTGTGGTCATACGGGATAGCCATTTACCTGAAAGCTAAGAGTGACCGGGGTGACTGAGTTCTTACATGTGTGTCTTATGTAACTCTTTGGGAAAAGATATGACTATTCAGTTAACAGCTCTTTAGAAGCTTCAAAATATTTTTAAATGAAAATTGATTCAACCTTTGGAAAATGATAGATAAATTGTTTCTGTATGCCTAACGGGTGATGTTATTAAGCTTAAAAGGCTCTAGAACAGTCATTGATTTGTATGGCAACTTTCCATGATATGTAAAAATAGAAGTGATATAAACTAAATATGCTGAACTTACTGTGGAGAGCCATTTTGAAGACGTGTGCATGTCTCCATACACATCTCTCCGAATGATAGGCTTAAAAACAATTACGCAGTCATACGCAAGCCCGTTAGTGTCTTGATCACCAAAAATATTGTGCTATCTTACTGTACTGATCCAGATTCGGGACTTACAAACGTTTTTTACTTCTATTCTTATGTTTAAAAAAAATTTAAAAAAATGTATATAATCGTTACCCTTCAATAGGCTTAAGGTCCAAAGTTTTACCACTTTCTTTAAAATTTTGATCAAGCACTAGGGGGTTGGAGTCAAATTGGGGTGATATATGGAAAGCCTAATACGCCTGAGAAGAGATAGGAGGCATCAAAGGTCCATAAGTGATGTCTATCTAAGCTTTATGCCAAACTAAACCTAACTCATATCACTGACGCAATGAAAATCATGCTAAGTGTTTATACCTGCCATCAACCTGTCTCTTTATGTCATAATAACGTTGAACATGAATCCTTGTGACAACATCTTAAACAATATGATTTCATGTTCGGATCTTTTCTTGAAAGGCGGCGTTTTTATCAGAAACTGAAATTTGATCCCAATTTTGATAAGTTACAGTAAGACCTGTGTTTGTATTAAATTATGTTTAACTCTGTTTATTTTTTATTTTTTTTCTTTTTGTTTTTATCTCGAAACCACTCTCCTCGAAACATTCATTTAAATTGGGTTATTTTTATTTGTATTATTTGTTGCTGGACCTTACAATTGCATTTGGACCCTGATATTATGTACTGGTCTCATCAAAACGTGACATGAGCCCTTTTGGTTTCTTTTGGGCTGGTCTGCTTAGGTTTTGTGGGTTCTCGGCCCACGTCGTCTTGGGTATTAATAAACCATTAACCTCATTCTTGATATTATCATACTCATTCAAGTTCAGTCTTTCTCTCTCAAGCCATCTAGCCGAAAACCTAAACCAATCTTGTTTCTCCTTAGACTAATCACACTAATTCTCCTTTGGTGTTCATTTTGATTGATTCACAGGTAATGAGCAATATCTCTAAATTGACCGTCTTGTGAGACTTAAGGAGTTATGTTCTCATGGATTAATGAATGGATTGATAGATGGATTTTGTAGTATATTGTGGTGTTATGGAACGTTATGCTTGTGCTCTCAACAACGATTGAAATATGTTAGGGTTAGAGGTTCACAAATATGTTGCAGGTTCCATGGAGATCTCAGCTGTTTTTGAAAGGGATTGCACAAATCTTGAGGGAGAACTCAAGGGGTTCTCTCTCTCCAGCCTATCACACCGAAAACCCATGGCCAATCAAAGGGTTCTCGGTTGAAATTTGTTGACCGAGATCTCCTGGCTTTGACCAAGAACTCATGTTCTCGGTTGATCTTGACAACGAACAGTTGACCTTGACCGAAAACTACTTTATTTGACCGAAATCTCCTCTCTGGACAGAAAACTCATATATGGACCGAAATCCATTATAATGCTCTTATTGTTTTTCATTTATGGTCCCTTAAATATGGTTTCTGTCATACTTAGCCCTTAATGTTTGAAATAGTTAAAAAAAATTTTGTCATTAAACTTATTGAATACATACTAACTTGACTCGTTTGTTGTAGTAGTGGCTGATCAATCTCCATTAAAGTTCTTTGACACTCACAATATAACTAGACATTTGTTTGACCCCACTCCAGCACATAAGGAGTTCAAGTCTATGATAGTTGCCCTCAATACTTGCAGAATTTCTCACGCATTATGAGAAAATCCTATTATCTGCAAGAAAATGATCACAGACTTTTGGAACAATGCATCGATCAACCAGCGAGGCCCAGGTGGAGTTGTGTCTATAGACTCCAAAGTACAAAAGAAGTCGGTCGTCATCAAAGCGGCCATTATACGAGAAGTTCTCTTATTTGGGGATCAACCTGATTACTCAACGGAATACACAACTACCGTTGTTTCCGAGGTGCTTACAAGAATGGGTTACGAGGGAACCTATCCTCCAGCAATCAAGAAGCTGTTTCACCCATACTGGAGAATTTGATACACACGTTCTTCTCTTGTGTGTCGGGAAGAAAAGGGGGTTCTGATGAAATAAGCCTTACTCAGATGTCGGCCATAGTTGCTCTGATCATGGATTGGAATTACAATTATTCCAAGTTTATCTTCAATGAGATGATGAGCAACTTGAAAGGAAAGAAGAAAGAGATGTTTCTCATGTATCCTCGATTTTTACAAATGATTGTTGACTCACATTACACTGACATTGTCAAATCTGTTGAAACATTATATATGAAGTCGATGGCACCCAACACTTTTGGGTTAATGAAGCAGTACAGGAAAAGATCAAAGATCGTTTATCAGGGCCTTCATGCTTTGGTTAAATTTGGCCGGTTTGTCGAAACAGAGTTGTCCCTGTTGTAGCTCAAGTGGCTGAAGAACATGTAGCGCCAACTCAAAGGCGTGTTGCCGCATTTGAGATTTCTGACGATGAAGATGAAGAGACTGAACACCGTGACACAGAGAGTGCTCCGACTGCTGAGCAACTAAAAGATTTTGAGTCCTTCAAATAATTAATATAGTTAACTGCACCGAGGCCTCCTCATGTAGTTGCTGTCAATGAAGATGATGAAGATATCCCCGAGGAACCAGCCGTCGATCTCATTCCACGAAAACGAATGAAGAAAGATCCGAGACCTGGCGTGCTGGTTACTGAAGCTGCTACAACAACAAAACCAATAACAACTAGCCTAAGCAACAACCTCATCAATCTGAGTCGAACATTCCTAAGACTCATGTTGATCCAAGCCCAGCCACCGCAGAGCCTCATACTCAAGATCAAATTTTTGATGACATTGCTCGTGAGTTTGATTTTGAGGCAGACATTCCACAAACTGATGAGGCCTATATTCCATATACTGATGCTCCCTTTGGATCATCTGACCCAACCAATCAGGGCCAGTCAAGTTCTAATGCCTCTGAGAAGCTTGCTCAGATTCTTTCCATGCAAGAAAAATATCTACAGAACAAAGGAAAGGGAGTTGTGCTTGAAGATTCTCCCTTTGATATACAAGCTCTTCAACGTCAAGTCTTTGAACTCGAACAAGACTCTGTCGTCAAAGATGTACGCATTAAAGAACTGGAAGCTGGTAACACTGATAAAGATTCCAAGATTAAAGAGCATCAGTCTAGTATGGGGGAATTAACTGCTATATATGTAGACCTCCAACAAAAATTTGTTAAAAAGTTTGGAGAGTAATTGAAGAGCAGTAATGATTTAACTTCAAAGATGCCCAACGTGAATCAAGGTGGCAGTTCCAGCGGTCGTCCAACTACCAACATAGATGAATCTGAGACGCTGGAACAATATATGTCTGATCCTCCAATGTCAAAAGAGAAAATCAGATCACATTCAGAAAAGGTATCTTGTGATAAAGAACTCCAATCAAAACGTTGAATCATCCGATCACCCAGACAGGTTCGTTGTCACCTTTCCAAAGGGATTTTTAGATAAATATGGTGATCGCTCTGGAGTTGTGTCATGGGGTTTTGATGCGGAAAAGAACATGGGGTGAGTTAAACAGAAGTCCGGGGCTACTGAGTAAGTACTATAAGAAGATAAAAGATTTCGGATCTTGGACAAAGGTGGATCTCAGTGACCTAATAAACGCTCCATTCCACAACACAACTAATGATAAATGAGGTATTGATTTCTCGAACTTCCTCAGGAACCAAGTTGATAGAGGCTTTCCGGACATGAAAACTGAAGAATCCATTTTGAAGAAAGCAAAGGGGGTCAAGGATCCAAGGACAGGAAATACCATGGTCAACGTTATGTAGCCTGCTATAAATAAGGCTACCCATATTCCTGTGCCTAAAGCTATTCCAGATGGTACTCTGGATAACATGAATTTCTGGATGTATGATAATGAGACTGCCACCGTTGTTATACGTTTACAGAAGGGCAAGGGGCAGTTCAGATTCGTTGATCCAAGAGATTTGCTAAAGTTTGGGGAGAAAGATATCAAGACCCTCAGTACCTTTTAGATAATAGCTGACCCGACCTTTGAAGAGGCTACAAAAGAATACACAAGCATTGCGGACTCCATTATCAGGACTAGGTTTTGGACAGGTGCTTTGAAGGATGCTGACATTGACTACATGGAGCATGATTAAGAACGAAGCTAAAAACAAAGGGGAAGATTGTTGGGCCTAGACTTAATGGTTTGTACTTAGTTAAGGTTAATGTTGGGCTACATATGTAAACCAAGATCTTTATGGATCTCGGTGGGCTTTGGGCTATTGTTGGGCTAGTTAGTTGATTACTCTATATATAGTGCACTTGTATATGGTTTTTGGTTGTTCGTTAATGCGTTGTTTTGGCCGTTCACCTTGATATAGTGAACAAGTATTGTATCGTGCTTAAGCACCCAACGTTTAATATAACGTGTGTTTTGAAGCATTCCCGAGTGTTTTACTTGTTCTTATTCAGTGTTCTTGAATCATCTTGTGTTGGATATCCGCACCAACATCAGATCCATTGATATCATACTGAAAGATCCGTCTTGGACCTTACATGGTGTTACTCGGCAAACTCGAGCTTTGGTAAAACTCAAGCACTGAGTCAGTAAGTTTTTGCGAATTCGATTGATTTTTGTCACGTCTGTTATGTTATTGGAATTAAAACAAAAAAAAATAATTCATCTGGTCATCTCGTTATGTTCATTATGAGACCGAAACAGAAAAAAATACTATGGATAAGTAAGGTGGCGCCAAATAGCCTAATGGCGGCTTAGCGACACCAAACTTGTAACTATAGTTATAACTATAGTATAAAAAGAACTTTGGCGCCACTGTTCAGGTTAAGTAATAAAATGCTAACATGCACCTAGCCAATCATGGTAGTTGATCTGCACTCACACCTGTTATATTCCCTGTTGCCGTATGTTCTTTGTATACAATACCACCATTGCACCGTCACACCATCACTCTCTATTTCAATATCTTCCTCCTACGCCTTAAACCTTATTCGAATGAAATCGTCGCATATGCTTTAGCCATCGCTGTGTCCGGCCGATGCAGTACGACAAGTCCACATCAGCTTACGATTCGACGTTAGGTTTCGTTTGATATGCCGTCGCCCAAGCCCGAAAGGGTATGGTTTTGTGTTTGTGTTTGTGTTTTTGATTTTGAATTTGATATATTTGGGATATGAAATTGTGGTAGTACTTCATTATAGTTCCAACTTAAATTTGTATAATAAATGCTCTCTTTATTTAAAGTTATACCCCCAAACTTTAGAGTTTTTGAAACTCTTCAATGTTGACAAATTAGGGCAGCTGTTATTATTTAAACCAATATCAACAAAGTTGTATAATGATGGAACTGTTCAAATAATAAGTTTTATAATTTAAAATGAATTATTTCAAGTTTTATGGGACTGACGAAGTACTTGTTAGCCCTAGGGTTCTCAGTCCCATTCAACAAAATTTTGAACCAAACTTGGTCGGGGCTCCTTAATTGGGGAGCCTCAGGTTTAGTTTGTGTACGTTTAACTGCTGATGTTGTTTTCTTCTGACCATTAGCTTAAGTCAAAACATTAGTGCACTCCTGGTGCTCGACCTAATTTCTATCTCGGGTTTGGTTTGTTTTATATTTGGGCTTCTATGGCTATTTAGTTGATAATCTGTTTTTTTTTCATAGGGTGTATTTTTTAATTTTATTTTGCTTAAGGTGTTATAGATGTGTGTTGTAACTTGGCATTAGCTGCAGTGTTTTACATGTGGTGTTTCTTGTGACAGTTGTTCTGGTTGTAAGGGTTTTATGTATGTGTGCTGTGTGTGGATGTCGACGGATCCTAGAGAGGCAGTTGTAGTAGAGGATTTTGGGTTAGGAAAAGATATATAACTGGAGTCTGCAGTTTTTGGAATAATACAATGGCATTGCTTTTGAATGTGGATGTTAATCTTTTCTCTACTTTGTTTGGTGGAGTTATGAAATTAGATTCAATTTAATATTCATATTAATTAATGAATCTTCAATAATGCTTCCCTTTTTGCTTAAATGTTTTGGCTTCACAGTTGATATATGTCTCCTTCGTTTTGATGAAAGTCCATGTGTATTGCATTTATTTGTAAGCACGTCATATATTAGTTGTAATTTTTCATCATTATTGCTATTGCATGTATAGTATATTGCTAACTAGGATAGTACCGTGTTACACACGGGTTGACATTAGAAAGTTAGAAAAGGTATATAAACAACCATACAGTATCATAAATATAGAACCATATATGAACATTCGAATAGCCCAACCAAAAAAAGTAGGAAATAACATTGTCTACATAATTAGTTGATAAATACACAAACTTGAGTGTCCTATCAAAAACATTAAAACATTAGATATTAACATTAATTTACAAGGATGATCTTGAAAATTTCCGTCATAAAATAAAATCATCCCCCTTAACCACCTGAAAAAACAAACAAACCATTGAATATAATTAAGTATTAAACCAAAATGTTAACGTATATCATAATGAATGTATGATAATTAAATATCTAGCTACTTATGTTGAAGTAAAAAAAGAAAATGTGAAAATGTAACAATTAGCAATCTAATATAGACAATTATAACATTTTTAAACAAAACCTATAAAAAATAATAAAATTTACAATAACTTTATAACCAGAAAGAAAACAAATGCATTAAACTGGTAATCAAAAGGGACAATTCCCAAAATGATTCAAAACAAGAGAGAGAGAAAAAAGATCCTAAATGTGTTCAAGTTCCCAAACTAACCAAAAAGATCCTAAATGGCTTTCCTTGGGTTTTTTTGTTGCTCTAATCTTGTTCCAATCCTTGGTTCTGATTGCTTAGTAGGTTTGTTATTGATCACGGCTATTGTTATAGTTTAGTTAGATCGATAACACCCTATTAATTGATTAAGGATCTTGTGGTTTTCAAGGTTAGGGTTGTTTCTTGTTTCTTGATCTTGTTCGTTCTTGGGGTTGTTAGATCTTGGATCTTTGGGCAGATTTGGATTAAGGTTCCATTCTCCTCTTGGTTCCTTGGATTCGGCTGGCTTGGGTTTCTTGGATTCGGCTGGATTAAGGTTCTTGTTATTGGTTCTTGATCTTGTTCTTGGTTTCTTCGTTCTTGGCTGTTCGTGAGATCTTGTTCTTGGCTGAATCTTGCTCTTGATCTTGATCTTGATCTTGTTATTGGCGGACCTTGTTCTTGATCTTGATCTTGATCTTGGTTTGGCCGAATCTTGTTTTTGATCTTGTTCTTGGCTGATTTGGTTTATTGTGAGTGAGATATTGTTCTTGATTTGGTTTGATCTTGGCTGATTCGTGTTTCCTTATTTATTGATCTTGATCTTGATATTGATTTTGGGGTATCTTGGCTGGATTTTTATTGGGGTTGCATGGAGAATAAGGGTGGCATTGGTTCTGTTGATCAGGTTATACATGGGTTTCCAGCGAATCGGGTAACGAACATTGATGGGGCTCCCCCTCGTAGGGGGGTTCTGAAAACTGGTTCTTCGGGAAACCCTAATGTTACGGGTTCTTTTGGTTCGTTTGCTGCAAACACTACATTCACTGCTCCGTTAAATGACGTTATCCATAATGTTGGTGGTTGTTCAGCCGTGGGGAACAAAGCTAGTGGTTGCTTGAGCGATAACAAGGGTATTGGATCAGGTTCGCTAAAGAGTCAACAAGATAAGGGTTGTTCAGCTTTTGTTCCGAACGAAAATAAGGTGGTTGGAGCTGAATCGTCTAATATTCAGAGGGATGTAGGGAAGGAAAAACATATGGAAAATTCAAAGCCTTCCTACATGAGTGTTGTTCAACTTGAAAACAAAACATCGAAGGCAACTTTAAGAAAAGTAAATGTTGAATCAACGATGGATGGAGTTGATGTGGTTATACCGGTTGATTCTGTCAAGAAAGTTAAAGAGAGGTTTAATAATACTTTGTTTGGCTATGTTTTGGGTAATAGACTCCCTTTTCCGGTTGTTGAGGATTTTGCTAAGAAAAATTGGAACAAATATGGGCTTACGAGACTAATGATGAATGCGAAAGGGTTTTTCTTTTTCAAGTTCCATACGGAAGCTGGGATGATGAAGTTGATTGAGGAGGGTCCTTGGATGATTAGGAATGTTCCCATTATTCTCCAAATTTGGACTATGGAGTCAGATTTGGAGAAGGAGGATGTACGGTCTGTTCCGGTTTGGGTCAAATTACAAAACATTCCCCTGGGTGCCTTTACTGAGGAGGGTCTAAGTATGCTCGCGTCAAGAATTGGGGATCCGATAAGTATGGACTCTTATACTGCTAATATGTGTAAGGAATCGTGGGGAAGAAGTAGTTTTGCTAGAGTACAGGTTGAGCTCCATGCAAATCAGGAGATTAAAAGGAAGCTTGTTGTTGCTGTTCCGGATACGTGGGGGGAGACAAATAAGATCTCGGAGATTAAAGTTGAATATGATTGGGAGCCCCCCAGATGTTCTTTATGTGAGGTGTTTGGCCATTCGAACGCCCAGTGCCCGAAACAAGTTCATGATAGAAAGTTAAATGACGAACAAACGAAAGTCACTAATGATGATGGTTTCCAGAGGGTGAAGGGAAAGAAAAAAGTTAATACGCAAATCAAGAAACATAATCTTGTCTACCGACCGGTGGTTAAACCTGCTGTGCCACAAACTATAAATAAACCATCCGCTCAAGAACAAGACAATAATTATCCTGTGGGTAAACCTACAACTTCCATGGCTAAGGGGGTCCAGTTAAAGGAAAATCATACTGTCCAAACCAGTAACAGGTTTGGTAAGTTGGCGGACGAGTCGGAAAGTGATGAAGATGATGATGATGTGGAGGAGTTGTTTACGGATGTGGCTAAAGCTATGAAAGCGGATATTTTTTCTGAGGGTGCAAGCACACCCGGTGAATTGGGTGTTTAATGGGTACCATCGCCACTTGGAATATAAGAGGGTTGAACCGCCCTCTTAAACAAAAAGAGGTTCGTAAGGTAATACAAGATAATAATATTCAGGTATGCGCTATTCTTGAGTCTCACGTCAAATTAAACGCGGTTTTTGATGTTTGTAAGAAGATCTGTAATAATTGGGATTGGACCAGCAATGGTAGTGTTTGTGATAAAGGTACTCGGATTATTGTGGGGTGGAATACGGATTTGGTTGATCTTATGGTTATTGATTATTCGAATCAGGTTCTTCACGTTCAGTTAAAGTTTAAGCTTGATTGCAAGGTGATGTATGGTTCTTTCGTGTATGCTGAGAATTGTTATTTGAAAAGAAGGGAGTTATGGCGTAATCTTCTTGTTCATAAACAACTCACTCGTGATAAACCTTGGGCTTTACTTGGTGATTTTAATTGTGCTCTTAGTTTGGAAGACAGCTTGCATGGTTCTTCCAAAATTTCTACTGGAATGATTGATTTTCGTGATTGTGTTAACAACATTGAAGTTGAGGATATAAAGGGGGTCGGACTCAAATACACTTGGAGCAATAAACCGAAAACGGGTATGGGCCATTTTAAAAAGCTTGATAGGGTGATGGGAAACTCTAAATTCTTGGAGATTTTTAATGATTCTTCGGCGGTGTTCCTTCCGTACCGGATTTCAGACCACTCTCCATGTCTATTGAAATTCCCCTCTCTTATTAAAGGTAAGCCTAAACCGTTTAAATTCCCTAATTTCTTGATTGAAAAACCGGGTTATCATGATATTATTGCTAAAGGCTGGAATATTGAGGTGAACGGGTATCACATGTTTCGCGTGGTAAAGAAACTCCAGAACTTAAAACACCCTATTCGTTCTTTGCTGTACCGGCAAGGCAATCTCCATAAGAAAGTTACTGACCTAAGAACCCGTCTGGATGCTTGTCAAACCCGCCTTGACACTGACCCTACTAATTTGGAGTTGATTCGGGAACAGAGTAATTATCTTAAGGCTTATCATGAGGCGGCTAAGGATGAGGAAGAATTCCTTAAACAAAAGGCTAAAGTTGATTGGTTAAAGCTTGGTGACTCTAACACTGCATACTTTCACAATTCTTTGAAAATGCGAAACCATAGGGGTCGCATTGATATTATAAGTGATGCTCAGGGCCGTTTATTTGAGGGGTTGGATGTTCCTTCGGTGTTTGTTAATCATTTTACGAACATCTTTGGCTCTGATTTGAAACCATTGAGGAAACTGGATAATCAGATGTTTACTACTAAACTCTCGGCCTCCCAGGCGGAGTTTATGATTAGACCTATCTCCGATTTGGAAATCAAGGATGCGGTTTTCTCTATTGAGAATTCCAAAGCGCCGGGACCTGATGGTTTTTCCTCGGCCTTTTTCAAGAGTTCTTGGGATATTGTTGGGAAAGATGTGTGTTTGGCGGTTCGTGAATTTTTCAGCAGAGGAAGTCTCCTTAAACAGGTAAACCACACCATTATTGCCCTTATTCCTAAAGTGACTAATATTGTGACTCCGAATGATTTTCGTCCCATCTCGTGCTGCAACACTTTATATAAATGCATTACCAAGATTATCTCGGTTCGTATGATGAAGGGGTTGGAGTCGTTAATTGATATTAATCAGTCAGCGTTTGTGCCTGGGCGTAGGATTTCTGATAATATCCTTTTGACCCAAGAATTAATGCATAATTACCACACTAATACAGGTCCGCCTAGATGTGCTTTTAAAGTTGATATCCAGAAAGCCTATGATACGGTCAGTTGGGACTTCATACGTGATATTCTTTTTGGGTATGGTTTCCACGATAAGATGATTCAGTGGATAATGGAGTGCATAACCACTTCTTCTTTTTCGATAGCAGTTAATGGGAATTTACACGGGTTCTTTAGTGGTAAAAGAGGTCTGAGACAGGGTGATCCGATGTCCCCTTATATTTTCACGCTGGTTATGCAAGCTCTCACGTTGATTCTGCATCGAAAGGTTCGTATTGATGGATCGTTCCGTTTTCATCGATGTTGTGAAAAGTTAAATATTATCAACATTTGCTTTGCGGATGATTTGTTCCTGTTTGCTCGTGGTGATGTGAATTCTGCTAAAATTATTATGGGGGCTCTGAATGATTTCAAAGATATGTCCGGGCTTACTCCGAGTGTTCCGAAAAGTACCGCGTTTTTCTGTAATGTCCCGGACCGTGTTAAAGGTGGTATTTTGAATATTATGCCCTTTGTTGAAGGAAGGCTCCCGGTTAAATACTTGGGGGTTCCTCTTATATCCACGAGGTTAAATTACCGGGATTGTAAGAGGTTGCTGGATTGTATGGATAGTCGGATTGGAGATTGGAAGAATAAAACTTTATCTTTTGCGGGTAAATTGCAGCTGGTCAGGTCTGTTCTTTCGTCTTTATATATTTATTGGGCTGCTGTGTTTTCTCTCCCTTCTAGACTTATTGCTGATCTTGAGAAACGGATTAAAAACTTTCTTTGGGATTATGGTCAAAATAAGGGAAAGCATAAAGTCTCTTGGGATATTGTGTGTCGGCCGAAGTGTGAAGGTGGTTTGGGTATCCGGCGTATACGGGATGTCAATAACTCTCTGCTGGTTTATCATATTTGGAGCTTAATCAATGTGCGTAACTCGTTGTGGGTTAAATGGATTTATGAGTATAAAATGAAGGGGCGAAACTTTTGGAGCTTGCAGATTCCTAACTCGTGTACGTGGGGATGGAGGAAAATTCTTCAGTTCCGTCCTCAGATTAGAAAATTTATATGGCATGAAATTGGGAATGGGAGATCTACTTCAGTTTGGTATGATAAGTGGGATGAGATTTGTCCTTTAATTGAATATATTAACCCTAGAGCTATTCATCGTGCTGGCTTGTCTTTAGAGACCTGTGTCAGTGATGTTGTTCATCATAATAACTGGGGTTGGCCGCCTGATTGGATTTTGAGGTATCCAATTCTTTTGAACCTAAAAGAAGTCAGCATTTGTCCGGATGAGAGGGACAAGATCGTGGTAATGGATGAGAATGGGACTTCAATGAATTTCTCGGCGTCTGGAATTTGGAATCTTATTCGGAGACCGGCTGATAAGGTGTCTTGGGTGCATGTTGTTTGGTTCTCTCAATGTGTTCCAAAACACTCCTTTATGTTGTGGATTGTGCTTCATGATAGGTTGAGCACGCAGAATCGTATTATGGGATGGAATATTGGTGGGTATCCAAATTATAACTTGTATTGCTGCCCTCTTTGTAATGGAGAGCCGGATTCTCGTAACCACCTCTTCTTTGAGTGTAAGTTCACTGCTGAGGTTTGGAGTATTGTAAGAATGAAAGGGAAGTTTCAGGGATGTAGGAATGGTTGGGCGAATATTCTTCAATATGTGTCTCAATTTGGAATGTCCAATTCTATTGAAAATGTTGTTAATCGGCTGCTATTTGGGGCTTCGGTTTACGTTATCTGGAAGGAGCGAAACAACCGGCTTTTCAAGAACTCTTTGATGACTCCGAAGATGGTTGCGGACGAAATCATTAGGGGGACGCGCCTAAAGCTTATGACTCTAAAGTTCAAGAATTCTGAACGGGTTAATCGGGTTCTCGAGGATTGGCACTTTCCGCGGGGAGTTTCCCACCAGATTGATGATAATGGTTGATTTGTTTTAGTTTTGTTTATTTTCATTGTTCTTGTGTAAGCTTTGGCTGTGTTTACCAATGTTTGGTGGTTTTGGTTTGTTTACTCTTGTATGGCATGTCATACATGAGAACTAATATGGCACTATGTCATATTACTTGTATTTTTTGATTGTGTGGAATGCATTTAACCGGGTGAATCCCTTTACCCAAAAAAAGTTCCCAAACTAACCCATGAAATATGTACTAAGCCGACGCATTGGGAAAATATACCACGGGATTTTTAAACCAATAAAAAGGTGACATGTGAAAAGGATCTGACACACCATAAGAGATTTTTAAAACTCTCGTCTGTTCCGACCATATTTTTAACTTAATTCAATTTTTATAAAACATTCTATCAAGATGGTTTTTTTTATGTTTCCTGTCTGGTCCGTTCAAATTATTATTATTCATAACTTCATCTTCTTTATCTTCATCTTCTTCATCTTCATCAAAATAGCTTCAATCTTTACCAAAAACCCACCATGGAAACACCCAAAGAACTCACCTTTCATCAATTTTCTTCATCTTCCTCACACTTTCATACTTTCTTGACCCGACCCATTTCGCATCAGGCCAAAATATCCAACAACAACCCATCAAAAACATTGTAGTGTTGGTTCTTGAAAACAGATCTTTTGATCACATGATTGGTTGGATGAAGAAAACCATCAACCCATCAATAAATGGTGTCACGGGTCAAGAATGCAACTCGGTTTCAAACCGTGTCAAAAATCAAGAAAACCAAGAAAACCGAAAAAACCCATGAATCCATTCACTGATGATGCAAAGTATGTGGATCCAGATCTAGGTCATTCATTTGAAGATGAAGATGAAGACGATGAAGATGAAGATGAAGAAGATGAAGTTAGAAACAATAAAATATGAACGGACCTGACAAGAAACTTAAAAAAACCGTCTTGATAGATTGTTTTATAAAAAGTAAATTAAGTTAAAAATATGGTCGGAACAGACGAGATTATTAAAAATCTCGTCTGGTGTGTCAGATCCTTTACACATGTCACCTTTTGATTGGTTTAAAAATCCCGTCGTTTATTTTCCCAAAGCGTCGGCTCAGTACATATTTCATGGGTTAGTTTGAGAACTTGAACACATTTAGGATCTTTTTTTCTCTCTCTTGTTTTGGATCATTTTGAGAATTGTCCCTAATCAAAAATCAAATAATATTAAAACTATCATATCGGAGAGACACACATATTAAAAATAACCACTAATATAAAAATTTTAAAATTCAGATCCCGTTAATAGAAGCTTAATACTAACACAAACTAAATATGAACATTAAAAGGATATTCTAAAATAAGATATAAACATGTGGAAGTTAAGTTTACCAACCATCACTTTCAACCAAAATCCACCAAAAAAAGCAAATTGTCATCACAACCTGACAAACGAAATAAAAGATTATACCAATGTATTGTTCATTTTTCGAAGCATGTATTTAAAAAGTAAACTAATAAGACAAATGAAGAAAACAAAGTAAACAATAAAGTCAAAATTTAGACTTATCAAATAAATAAGTAACCTATTTCATCTCTGTTACCTTAAAATCAGAATCCAAAAGTTTTCAAGATCATCAAAATCTGATTCATAGTTTTGACACTCTAACAACCATTTAACCTTCTCAGTGACCTCATTCTCCAAATCGAAATGTGCCCTTTCATTTCTCACATTAGAAAGCTTCAAGTGATCCAAATCTGTTAAAAGATAAAGATCATTGGACCGCAATATTGATTTAGGCTTATAGTATTTTGTTGCCCATTCACGTACTTTATGACCACATTATTTTGGAAAGGATAATAAAACCACTCACAAACATTCACCAAAGGAAGTACTTCTTGTTCATGTTGTTCAATATTTTCATGTATAACATTCAGTAGTGCCTTCTCTTCATCGGTTTGAACTTCTTTGCGAATCCCGATGGCGTGTATATGGTACTTAAACAAAATATCAAAAAACATAATAGACTCGATAGAATCCTTGTGGATTATTGACAGATTGCTAAGAAAAAATTGATAGTTATTCAAATGGGATGAAAATTTCTAGTTAACAACTGTGGCCATGGTTGAAGAAATGGATAAACAGATAGGTATTGATTGAAGAAGTTATGGTGTGTATGTTGATCTTCCAAACTGATTTTTTTAATTATAATTAGGAATGGCTGTTTATTGAATCAAGAAAATCAACCATATATTTTTTAGACTATTTATGAACATTAAACCTATTTTTCTTTTTTTTTAATCTAGTAAATTAATAAGTTATATAATGTATAAAAAATATATTTAGATATAGATATAAAGTATCATATATTCAGCTATAAATAAAAGTTTTGAAATTTAAATTTCTAAAAGATAAAAGATATACAAGAAACATAAAAAAAAATAAACTAATGAATGGAAAATTAACATACAAACATCTGTTAGAAAAAATAAAATAATACAATTCTTTTATTAAAAAAAAGTTAAATGTAGTTAAAACATACAAAATAAACCAAAATGTATTGTAAAAAAGTCATAGAAGGTTTCCAAATATTTTCTAATACACAACGTTTTTTGGTTCATTAATCAGCTTGGATTCCTTATCTAATAAAACAATCTTAATACCTTCTCGAGTCTTAACTCTAGACAAAGCAACATAAAGCTGGCCCGGTGTAAGAACCGGGTTTTTTATATATAATCCAACACGCGCTAACGATTGTCATTGACTTTTATTTATAGTCATTGCAAAACAAACGGATATAGGAAACTGTCTCCTCTTTAACTTGAATAAAAGCTTCTTATCAGACGGTGTAAGACTTATTCTGCTAATTAAAGTACGAAATCTGATATTACCAGAAACAACCTTAGCTTCAATGACGCGTTTACCCATACTAACAACTTGTAGTCGAGTTCCATTGCACAACCCTTTTTCTGATTAATATTCCTTAGTAACATAATAGGAACTCCAACCTTAAGTAACAAACGATGGTTTGGCATTCCAGACATCTTTATACCATTAAGAAAATCAGGAGAGTACAACGTGGGATCAAAATCCTCTGATACACTTTCAACCTCGTCGATACTATCTGAACTTAAGTATTCCATTTTTTGACCCCGAAATTATGCTAACATACGATCATTAATCTCTTGAACCACCTCATTTAAGGGATCAAGCAACGCCCGTTCTTGAAAGTAAGTAAGATTATTAAACCTTCTAACATAGAAGGATAAACAAAGTTTATTAAATCAGACATAGGATTAAGGGAATGTTTTATTAGAATATCATCTGGAATTGATATAGTTGTTTCACCATCATTCGTACCATCAAGATTACCTTCACTAATATCCAAAAACCAATCAGCAAATTGCTTAATCTCCAAAGTGTTTGACATTTGAGAACCAATAGTCAACCTCATGTTCTTAGTTAGTTTCAAAACTTTACACTTTAACCATATGTAAGAAGAACTAATTGTGGCATTCACACAATCGTTTCTTGTTCCATTATGTACAACAGGTAAAATCTGTCTGAAATCACCACCAAGAACAACTACCTTACCTCCAAACAATGATTCAGAAGTGTTGGACAAATCACATTTCATAACATCTTTAAGAGTTCTGTCCAACTCTTCAAGTGCATGTTTATGAATCATGGGAGTTTCACCCCAAATTATTAATGATGTTTTCTTCAATAAGTCAGAAACATCAGTATTTCCCGTAACCTAAAAATGTTGAATATGTAAAAATTACATTAAAGAATATAATTAAAAACATAAAATTAACTGTGAAATATTCACTACCTAATGAAATTTTTAATAATTACATGACATTGGGAGTCCTTGGTCAGATTGATTGGAATGAGGAATCTTGAATGAGCTGTTCTACCGCCTTCTAATAATAAAGTTGCTATTCCACTTGAAGGAACATTAAGAACAATTTCTCCCTTAGACCGAATTGACGCCGATAAAGTTTTCCATAAGTATGTTTTGCCACTACCGTCATAACTATACACAAAAAACACCACATTTTTTACGTTTCCATGAATTAAATATTTCGTTGTAAATGCCTTTTTGTTCTTCAGTTAGAGAAATGTACAAATGCGTAAAATCATTTGTCTAAGAATCCATATTTTTTAACCGGTAACTCTTCCATCATAAGAGGATTCAGCGAGGTAGATATAGATTCCTAATCTGGAAACGGCATGTGTGTATACCTACGTAGAGATGAATTATTTGATACCAAAATCTCTTCAATCTCAAGTAATGCCAAGTTCTTTAGTTGCTTGTCACTAAGAGTCAAACCTGAAAAATAAAAAATAAAGTTAGCGTAAACTAAACTACAAAAACACATGTTCATCTATATAACAAAATTTACCTGGATTCTTGTGTTTCTTTTTTTGATAATAAAGAATCCCGTCGACTAAGAAATGCCATATATTATCCCAAACATAATCACGTCTTGATAAGGAGAATGTTATAAGCATTGTTGCAAACAAATTTCTTAGATAATATCCGTTTGCGGTATGGCGTGCTTCCTCTATTGCTTCTATGTACTCCTTATCATCATCTAAAAGGCCTATTCTATAACATGCATCTCTAAAAGAATCAGAAACAACACCCTCTACTGTTCGAATATTTTCAAAACATTTGGGTCCTTTAACCTTGTTTAAAAGTATTCTTAGGTGGTAGGCATTGTCAAATGATGCAGGAACGGAATGATTTCTACCAATAGCAAATCCAATATGCCTTGGTACCCATAACGATGGTACTGCTTTATTCCATACAAACTGTGTTGGAAACTCAGCATATGATAGCTTCCTTGCATGCTCATAGTTTTCATTTGCTTCCATCCAACCAATAAATATTGAAGCTTAATTGGAAGTCTTGGTAAAAACATCTTCAATATCTTCATCAGGACCATAAATTACTTGTTGTTGACCAGGTAAATGAAAAGGAAGTCTCGTAACAGTCGGGACCATGTAATGAACATCAAAAGCAAATATTCTCCAAACAGCCTCACATGCAGAAATATATCTACAATCGTGAAAAGCTTTAATCTCATCTACTTTAGGATCTTCATTGTCGGTCCTTTTATTTTGGACAAGGGAAATTGTAGCTCGATCTGGACCCTTATTTATTTATATAAACAAATACTTGATTGATCCCTCTTGATTGCACCACTCGACATTTATATGGGCTTGATACTTTCGTAATAGAATTTGGTTGTAAGGCACAACACTTCAATTATCTAAATTTATACCTTTCTTAACGATGTAACGCCCATCATCTCTTCTTTTATAAATTGGAAAACCTATTGAATCTATACTTGTCTCACTTTGAAATATTTTTGGGAAATTCTTGGAAAATTCTCTATCAATCATGCAGCTACAACTCGGGTTAGCCTCACCACAAGGACCATGAAGCATATGATCGGACACAAGCTGGTATAGGTCAGGTTCAGTGACCTTGTCTGGAATTTCACTTGAAATAAACTGATCTATATGTGATGGATTATGAATTTTATTCACTGGATCAATGAATAAACAAATATGGGCATGAGGTAGACCACGTTTCTGAAACTCAATTGTGTAAACGGCTGCATTTGCAATAAATCAAAATCATTAACATAAAAAAATGAAATAAATAGCTTAAAAAGGTAAAAAAAAAATATGAAAAAAATATTTAATTGCCAACCGAACCTGCTTTCACCTTCACAAGCAAAGACTTATCTTTCAACAACTTAATCATTGATTCAAGCTTCATCTTAAATATCCTAAATAATATATCGGGCTTGTCTTCAGAATTTAAATTGGTATTTTTTTTAAAAACCGCTTGACTTCTGGCCAACTGGGATTGCACGTAATGGTTAAGAAAAAATCTGGATAACCGTACCATCTACTAAGACACATAGCGTCCAAATAATTTTGCATCATATATCTACTTCCACCAGTAAAATATGACGGAAGAATTACACGCTGCCCAGTTGTAGAAACATCTGAATTTCCTGCTGTCTTAAGGTTGCGAAGGCTTTCGTATGTGTCACACCTAAGTTCACTATGTTTACCAAGTATAAAATGTAACCTTTGGCTCTCAACCATGGTATATTTGTCTACCAAAAGCTGCTGAAAAATACTTCTTCCATTTAAGGGTAGTGAAAATTGGTTCGGCCTATCTTGTAACCTATATTGCAAAGAACTCTCTCATCATGCACTTCTTACGTGTAGCCGTAGATGAAGGATCGACATTCCTATAAGGAATGTCTACCTTATAACCATCCTCACCAAAAGGATAAAGCAACGGAAATTTGAGAGGAGTATAAGAAGGATGAAGTTCACTAATTGGCCGAAGACCACCAGACATGGAGTTAACTATTATATCCCTATTGTCCATGGAATCTCCAATATCTCCAACAATAAGAGCCGCAACCTTAGAGGCAGTTGGTAAGTTATACGTCCTGGCATCGTATTTCCTTGTTCCAACAATGCAGAGCTTAAAATCAACATGAGGATTTTCATTAAAAGAATCACCTACCATACGAGATGCCTGAACCAATGGATTTTGTGAGTCTAACATTTCCTTTAGATAATTAATAATATAATCATCAAAATTGTTGGCATCTGATGATGATTGACTGCTGGAAAAAGTACAATTTGAAGTTAATATAAAGGAAATATATGATTAAAAATTAAGTGTTTTAAAAATGGAAAACACACTGTTTAAAAGTATGTCTTAATTAGCCAAAAACTCCCTGTCGGTTTAATATTTCGTTCTCTGTATCATAAATGTAGAGTTGAGCAAACAGAGGTTTCTTACCATCCAACGGAAGAAGAGTTCCTATAGAATGGTAGTTTTCTCCACTGAGTCTAACGTGTAAGGAGCGTTTCCTATATTAATGGAATTGTCAATTTTTCCACCCATTGATGTAAAGGAGAACATTGAATTGAATCGTCTAATATTATTCAAAAAATACTTTCTTACAGAATCTTCGCCACGAAATAACATAATACAACTTTCATGAGGTTGCTTTAAATCAGGAAGTTTAACATTTCCATTGCGACAACATAAAGAGAAGGTTGTATTGGCACTACTTTTTTTTCCTCTCCTAGATTCAACTTCCCATAAGCACGCGTTTCAAGACTGGCATTCGAAACTTTGATCACCATAATCAACGTAATCTATACAATAAATAAAAATTAAGTTTGTGACAAAGATTTATAATATACTATGTAGACTTGTATAATGTATTAACTAATAACCTATTGATATGCCTTTAAAAACATCAACAACAAACTCAAAATCGTTTAACGGCTTCATAGGTATAAGAGTAGTATTGGTTGTTCTTTTTGGTCTTCCAACATGCCTTGTTGAGGAGGTACTTCTAGAATTTATGTAGTTAGAAACCGAAGAGCTAACATTTGACGTTGGATTAGGGATGATGTTAGAAGAAATAACACAACTTGTTCAAATCAATATTATAAAACTACTAAAACAAAAAATAAATTAAATAAAAATGTAACGATTCAAAGAAAAAAGGCTGTACTTGAAGAAGACAACCTTCTTTGATAACCTTTGTTTAAGGACTGTATTGATTTCTCACATTTATCATATAAAATTTTCTTTCTTTGTTTTCGTTTAGAAGAATAAGAACTATCAAGTTGCATAGAAGTATCATATGGAAATATATTTATAATATATATATTATGTAAAATAAATAATGAAAACAACGCTTAGATAATTAGAATACTTATCAATGACCGAAAGAGATACGTACGTTGGTTATATAGCGAATTATTGTTTACGCTTGGTAGTGTTGACGGAAATAAGTTTTCATTCCCATTGTAAATTGTAGAAACACAACTGCTTTGAACTTCATAAGGAGTACCGGTTCTAATATTAGAATCTGCGTTTAGAATATTAACATAAGTCCAATAAACTATTAACAATAAATTTACACATATATTAAAAATATAATATATATAAAACTTACTTGCACCAGAATAGACACATAATTATTTGATGGGTAGTTTTGAGATATAATAAGTGGTGTATTGTTTGAAATGTTACCTAACTGCCCGATTTGAGGTTGACCTTTATTTCAACAAATATAGAATATAAAAATTAATTAAAAAATTGTAAATGAAAAATATAATATTACAAAAAAAACAAATTAAACATGGTTAAAATTAAGATTAAAATGTTGACGCCTCTAGATTTCACCGTATTGATTGTAATGATAGATTGGAGATGAGTATCCGTTCAAGAAACATGTGTCAGGAGGATTAATATGAACACTTTGAACATTATTTGACTGTGGTGTGTTTGAAACATCAGACAATGGGTTTCTTGGAAGATTACCTACATAAAACATAAACAATGCCGTTTAAATGAAAAAGCAATAACGTCAAACAATCGGTTGAGTTGATACATATATGAACAAAAATTGAAATACCATTTCGATCGTAGTTCTTTCCTTTTGAGGTGGAGAGAACAGTTTTACGTTTCTTTGAAGATGAAGAGATGATTAGACGAATAATGGAGAAAAATGGTGAAAGATATCTTGAGAAATGCTAAAAAATGCTTAATATGGGAGAAAATTATGATAGAATATTTAACAAATTTATAATATTACATATATTTTGATATGTGATTCATATAAGAAAATGGAAAGAATCTTAAATTAGGGAATACGTTTTTAAATTATTAAATTTATGAATATATTTAGGAAATCATAATTAAGTTTAATATAAATATTAATGTAAGTCAAATGTTTAATATAAATATATTTTGACCATGTTTAAACATAAAAAGTATAAAACACGAATAATATAAATTTTACATTTAGATAGGTTATGGTTATACAAAGGTTTTGGTTATCATGATTATAATTATGTTAATAAATACTAGGTATAAACAAAAATGAATGAAAAAAATAATAATACAAAAACACATTATTCCAAACGGAGTCAAAATTAAATAAAGATAGAATCGTTCTTATAATAAAGTTTTAATAAAGACGAAAATAATAAAAATAAAAACAAAAACAAAACCACATCACTAATGAATTTTAATTACAACCAAAACAACATCGTTCTTATAATAACGAATAACTAAACTCTGGCCAAAACATCATCGATTCTTGATTACGTAATCCTTCCATCCAATTAACGTAAAGTGACCCTTCTCGTTTTCTCCTCTGTTTTTAACTTTAAAGATTGTTTCATTACCAGCTAAACTCCTAAACTTAATTAAGAATTTTCTTTTCAGATTTGCCAGTCTCCCGACTTCAGCAGGTAATCGCATACATATTAAAAACAAAATAAATTAGAAAGTTTATATGATTATTTTAAAATGAAAATAACAAAAATATAACAAAAGAATAAAAGAGTATTATTTTATTACCATACAATATTCAATCTTCTTATGGAACTCTAAACAACAATTAGAGTTTCCAGCCTTATTTTTATCATGATGATTGAAAACGGGATTGTGAAAATAACCAACTACCGATTGACAATACGGAGACTTCACGGTATGTTTATCATGTGGATTGATTCTTGATAATTGATGAAAAATAATTGGTTGTAAATGTGGAAACAATATGTAAGGCCTCAGTCCCGGTGCCCTACATTCACGTTGGATTTACTCATAAACACAGTTCTAAATATCAAAATTAATTAAATTTTCACGTAATAATAATAATAATAATAATAATAATCAACCATTCATTACAAACGTTCGTAACTTGTCTCTTAAACAAAACAAATATGATAATATCAAATCATCGTGATAAATCTTCAGATATCAGCCTCTTCAAATCTTGCCATGTGTCCCCCTCAAGCCAGCTGCGTCAGTCTATTCACATGCGTCCATACTAAAAGTCAGCTACGCTGAGTGAGTTATAGTTAATCAAGCAACATACAACACATTCACATACTTACATATACACGTATCCAAAGATACATATTACATACTTAGCCTATCACCTTTCATTTATTCGTACATATGTACTTTCTTTCTTTCATACCATCACACTCTCGTACTTTCATAGTACAAATATAACTATCTTTACCATCTCAGATTTTTGTATGGTCTGGTTCTTTTCTTCTCTATCTCAGATATTATTAGGGTTTGGTCCCTTTCTTTTCTATCTCAGATATTATTAGGGTCTGGTTTCTTCTATCCCAGATATTAATACGGTTTGGTCCCTTCTTTCCTTACAACCATACATACATACTCATAATCATTCATTTATATAATTCATACTCATAATCGTTCATACATCTATCGTAACTCACCTTCCCTGGTGATGCGTGCAATATCCGAAGACCGTTCACGCACCGAAAAGCATTCATTCATAACATTCATACATACTATCACATCAATCATTATAGCATACACTTACCATTTAAGGTAAGTGTATTAACGTTCACATTGAGTATGCACACAGCCCCAAAAACATAACAAGGAAATGGAGCTAGAAACTCACCTAAGTTCTGTTACGTTCATCTTTAATGGTTATTCCTTTCTTTAGCTGTGCGCGACTAACTCAGGTTGGGATCGGTTTTTATTCTTGGTTTCGGTTAGGGAAAGAGAGAAATATGAGAGAGAGCTTAAGTGTGTGTTTTGTGTGATGTATGGAATGAGTGGAAATGGATGGATTAATGAGTAATTATGGTATTTATACCATGGGTCATGGGCTTATGCCCATGGTCTTTCTTTCTTCCTTAATAGGGAAACGAGATTTTACAAGTCTCCCCTCCTTAAAGAGGTTTCGACCCCGAGCCCTAACTATTATTGAAACAATCCTGGGTAAAACTTGAGCATCTCATATTCGACTTCCCAAGTAGCATCTGATCCCTTACGGTGCTTCCATATCACTTTTACCATAGGAATAACTTTATGACGAAGCTTCTTTTCCTTGTGATCAACGGTTTCCACAGGCTTCTCGACATAGTTTAACTATTTATCAACTTCAATTTCTACCAATGGCACATGTGACTTGTCATCAACTAGACATTTTCTCAAATAAGAAACATGAAAGGTAGAATGAATTCCTTCCAGCTCCTTGGGTAAATCTAGCTTGTAAGCTACTTCACCCACACGCTCAACAATCTTAAACGGTCCAATGTACCTTGGACTTTGCTTTCCTCTCTTCCTGAAACGAATAATTCCCTTCCAGGGAGAGACCATGAGCATCACATTGTCTCCAATGTTAAGCTCGATTGGTCGCCGCCGCTTATCAGCATATGACTTCTGTCGGTCTTGGACAGCTTTCATTTTTGCCTTGATCTGATTCAACCCTGATGAGATTTATTACACAACTTCCAAACTTCCAATCTCTTTCTGACCAATCTCTCCCCAACATACAAGAGTTCTACAACGTCTATCGTATAACATCTCAAACGGTTGCATACGATACTCAAATGGTAGATGTTGTTGTAAGAGAATTCTGCAAGATGCAGATGATCATCCCAACTTCCTCCAAATTCTAAAACACAAGCACGCAACATATTCTCAAGGGTTTGGATAGAATTTTTAGACTGTCCATCTGTTTGAGGATGATACGCCTTACTGATGTTCAGTCTTGTTCCCATAGCTTCGTGGAACTTCTTCCAGAATCTAGAAGTTAAGCGAGTACCTCTATGACACACTATCGATAACGACACTCCATTCTTAGCCACAAATTCTTTTAAGAACACATTGGCTAACGCCTCTGATGAGATGGCTTCTCTTATAGGAAGAAAGTGAGCACTTTTCGTCAAACGGTCCACAATCACCCAAATGGCATCATGATGTTTAGCTATACACGGTAGCTTGGTAATGAAATCCATTGTGATGTGTTCCCATTTACATTCAGGTATCTCTAAAGGCTGCATCTTTCCATAAGGCTTCTGGTGTTCAGCTTTAACTTGTAAACATGTTAAGCACTTACTAACATAATCTACTACATCATTCTTCATACCCGGCCACCAGTAGTCTCTTTTTAGATCTTGATACATCTTGGTGGATCCCGGATGAATCGAGTATCTCGAATTGTGAGCTTCATCTAAGATTCGAACTCTGAGATTCCCATGGCGTGGAATCCATATACGGTCAAACCTAATCTTAACACCATGAGTGTTTTCCATCAGCTCGTCTTGCTGTCCGACAATTCTTCTTTCTTCATTAGTCCTTCATCTGCAAGCACCTCAGACTGTACTTTGATGATTTCTTCAGAGAGATCTGAGTTAACAATCAACTTATACGACTTCACTGTTGCAATGACTTCTTCATTCTTACGGCTTAGCGCATTGGCGACCACATTAGCCTTACCAGGTTGTATTTGAATTCACTATCGTAGTCCTTAATCAACTCTAACCATCTTCTTTGTCTCATTTTCAGCTCTTTCTGCTTGAAGAAGTTTTCAAACTCTTATGATCAGTGTAAATGGTACACTTAGTACCATATAGGTAATGTCTCCATATCTTGAGATCATGGACTACTGCTTCTAGCTCTAAGTCATGTGTCGGATAAGTACTCTCGTGTACCTTCAACTGTCTGGACGCATAAGCTATCACTTTTCCTCGTTGTATCAACACGCAACCTAACCCACATGCGAGGCATCAGCACAAACAACCAAATCCTCGTCACCATCGGGCAGAGCAAGGATTGAAGATTGTGTGAGTCTTTTCTTCAATTCCTTAAAAGCTTCTTCCTGAAACTTACCCCTCATGAATACTACAGTCTTTCGGGTCATTCCGGTCAATGGTGCAGCTATCTTAGAGATGCCTTCGATGAATCTCCTATAATAGCCAGCCAATCCTTAGAAACTTCGTATATCAGTCGGGTTTGGCGGAGTCTTCCAGTTTGTTATTGCCTCAATCTTAGCTGGGTCCACGGTAATCCCTTCAGGAATGATCACGTGACCAAGAAACTGCACTTCACGTAACCAGAATGCGCATTTTGAAAGCTTAGCATATAGTTTCTCTTCCTTCAAAACCTCCAATACTTATCTTAGATGCTTAGCATGATCAGACTCGCTCTTTGAATAAATCAATATATCATCGATAAAAATGATTACTGACTTGTCTAACATCAGCCAACATACCCTTTTCATCATGTCCATAAATGCTGCATGAGCATTCGTTAGACCGAATGACATCACGAGGAACTCGTAGTGTCCATACCGTGTTCGATTTGTTGTCTTAGGGATGTCTGCCTCCTTCACTTTCAGCTGATGATTGCCTGATCTAAGGTCCATCCGCGAGAACCAGCTCGAACCTTGTAGTTGATCAAACAAATCATCAATTCGTGGCAACATATATCTGATCTTTACCGTAAGCTTGTTCAAATCTCGGTAATCAATACACATTATCATACTTCCATCCTTCTTCTTAACAAAAAGCACTGGTGCACTCCACGGGGTAACACTTGGCCTAATAAAACCCTTTTCGAGGAGTTCTTGCAGTTGGGACATCAGTTGTTTCATCTCAGATGGTGCCAGGCGGTAATGTGCGTTCGTGACGGGTTGCTCTCCTGGTATTAAGTCTATCTAAAGTTCTATATCTCGTTGCGGTGGCAACCCCAAAAGGTCCTCAGGGAACACTTCTGGATAGCCGCACACAACAGAAACATCTTTCATTTCCTTCGTCTCAGTCATAGATTTGACAACATACGCCAGGTAGGCACCGCACCCTCGTCTTAACAATCCTTCGGCTTTTATCATCGAAATGACTTTAAGCCCTGAACTTTCTTTATCACCATAAGCCGTCACTGTACCACCATCTAAGGACCTTAACCTTATTAATCTAGTCTTACACACTATCGGAGCCTCAAACTCAGATATCCAATCCATTCCCAAAACCACATCGAACCCTCCTAAGGTCATAACACATAGGGTAACAGGGAACTCACGCCCTTATAACTCTATCTTACAATCCTCAACCATTCTCAATATTCTAACTGAGGTCTCACTCGCGGTTTCTACTTTAAAAGTTTCAGGCACACGACAAAATTTCATCTTCGCTAACTTACTATATGTCGTAGCTACAAAACTTCTATTCACGCCCGAGTCAAACAATACAGAAGCAGAAATACCCTTCACTAGAAACATACCCGTGACAACATCTGGGATCTACTTAGCTTGTTCTGGAGTTAGCATGTAGGCTCTAATCCTTGGCCTAGCTTGCTCAACATCCTTTCTTCCACTTCCTCCAACTTCATCAGTGCACTCCCTAGCCATATGACCCGTCTTACCACATTTGTAACATGCGAGCTTTTCAGTGTAGTCTGGAGCATAATTCCCCACTTTTCCTCACTTATAACTTGCATTCGATCCTTGTCTGCATTCTCCACCATGAGCTTTGCCACACTTGTAACAAACATCTGTACCCTTACCCCATTTGCACTCACCACCGTGCATCTTCCCACACGTCTTACATGACCTCTTCTCCCACACCATTTTCTTCTTATCTCTAGGGGTTCCACAACTGAGTACCGGGTCATTTAGCAAGAACAACCCATTTATTCAATTTCTTTTCCTCCACCACCACCTCATCCACAACCAGATCCTTGTAAACCATCCCTGTGAGTTTAACATCAGAGTCGAAAGTAGCAGGTTTACTTGTCTTGACCAAGGTGCGGACGTTCTGAGGCAGTCCTTTTATGTAACACTTGATACTCTTAGCCTCAGTGTTAACCATGTCAGGCACAAGACTAGACATGCGGTTGAATTCGGTAATGTACTCGCGGTGTGTCATCTTACCCGATTTCAAGTTTAGAAACTTCATCTCAGCCCTTTCAAGCTCACCATCAACACAGAACCTTCTCATCACTAACTTCTTCAGGTCATCCCATCTCATCGCCTTAACTTCTTCTCGAGTCTTCCTCTGTTCCACCGACTCCCACCAGTACATAGCTTCATCTCCGAACGACTGGGTAACATAACCCACTGCTTGGTCAGGACGACACTCGCTAATTCGGATAGGCTTGTCCATGGCAGTTATCCATTGGAGAGTAGCGATTGCGTCTCTTAAACCGGTCAGCTTCGGCGGGTCACAACTTTTGAATGACTTGTAGTTACACCCGCCTCGGCCTCTCCTTCTACCATTAACTCTCAAAGATCGAACTTCACTATAGTCACCATCTCCATCATCAGCTTTCGTAACTTCATCCCTTGCCCTCTCAGCGGTCCTCACATGGCTTCCCGTAGATTTTTAGGGTTGCAGGTTCTTCACCTCAGCCGCTACGGCTTGAGCAATGGCTGCTTAAACGGAAGGGTCAAGTTGATAACCTTCATTATTGCTCGGATTCCGTCTAGCTGCACTTCTTTCTTCTCTGGTGTTAGTAGTTGATTCCATAGAAGGTTCTCGGACCATACGTGCCCTACCACGACGTCCATTGCGACCTCCTTGACCAACAGCCTTCCTTGCTCCAGCAATTCGTATTCTATAAGGAAACACAAACGTCATCACTTAAGGAACCATTTAGTACAAGGATATTAAGGCTAATAGGTAATAATAGTGGCCAATAGTGATTAGCTTATCACGTTACTCTCTGTGTCCTATACAATTTCCTTTGTGAGTCCACTTGTGCTAGTTCTACTTCTAACAGTTAGACAATCAAACATTTCACATAATCAATTACTCATATCTCTAGCAATTAAGCTACTTCTTACACTTTCTTATATTACACATGAATTTAATCATGTACTTTACCGTTACTTAGCTTGCTTGAGCGACAAATGACTATCTTGAACTGGCGTCTTCTTTCTTTTCTTACTTACGTCCCATTCTTGTTCGACTCAAAGCATGTAGGATGCTTTATTCTCTCGAACCTATGCTCTGATACCAACTTGTAAGGCCCCGGTCCCAGTGCCCAACATTCGTGTTGGATTTACTCATAAACACAGTTCTAAATATAAGAGTTAATTAGAACTTTCGTGGAATAGTAATAAAAATAATCAACCGTTCATTACAAACGTTCGTAACTTGTCTCTTAAACATAACAAATACGATAATATCAAAACATCGTTAAAAATATTCAGATGCCAGCCTCTTCAGATCTTGCCATGTATCCCCCTCAAGCCAGCTGCCTCAGTCTATTCACCTGCGTGCATACTAAAATTCAGCCACGCTGAGTGAGTTCTAGTTAATCAAGCAACATACAACACATTCACATACTTACATATATACGTATCCGAAGATACATATTCCATACTTAGCCTATCACTTTTCATTCATTCGTACATATATAGTTTCTTTCTTTCATACTTTCATATGCTCATTTATACATTCTTTTATACCATCACACTTTCGTACTTTCAAAATACATACATAAATATCTTTACCATCTCAGATATTTGTAGGGTCCAGTCTCTTTCTTTTCTATCTCAGATATTATTAGGGCCTGGTCCCTTTCTTTTCTATCTCAGATATTATTAGGGTCTGGTCCCTTCTATCTCAGATATTAGTAGGGTCTGGTCCCTTCTTTCTTTTCAACCAGACATACACATCTTTACACATACATTTAATTATACAATTCATAAAAAAATCATAATCATTCATTTCTTGAGTAAACCTACCAAGGATCTAGCCGCGTCGATACATCGATTAACATGAGATCGATTAATACTTTAAATAGATACTTTATTGATAGATAAGGGATAAATACTTAATAGTGGATAATAATAATAACTTATGGAGAGCATAATTTAGATCCAGATCTCTCTAAATATGCACATTCTAATTATGAGCATGGATATGCCTATTTATAGGCCGTATGCTCTAGTTCGTTAAGTTACGTCTAGTTCGTTATACCTTCATAATGAATTAGACTCCATTCGTTGTGCTTCCATAACGAATGGTAATACCTAAACGAACTAGCCCTCATTCATTGTGCTTCCATAACGAATGGGCTTATACCTTAACGAAATAGTCTAGATAACAAACAAATGGGTCTCATTCTCTATACAATCCATAGAGAATGGGCCATTTACATTTAATATACAACCTAGACTATCTATAACTTATTCGATCTCTACGGACACCAAAACCGTGCACTAACATTTCTCATTCATACATCTGTCGTAACTCACCTTCCTTAGTAATGCATGCAATATCCGAAGATCGTTCATGCACTGACGTGAGGTCCAAGACTCACTCAAATATAAACCGATAAGAACTAATTAGATAGCGATAAGTGGGTGTCGAACACAAGGAGTTTGTGAAAAATATGTTTCTAAGTAGCTTTGTAATTAATCTATATTAAACTAAGTGCAAAAAGTAAATTCAATGATTTGGTTGTTTGATACGAATAACAAAAAGAACTAAAGATAATAAACGAGTTTCAAAACAATATGAGAAAAAGTGCTCTCTCCCGATTTCAGGTTTCCAATGTTCATAATATTAATGTTTACTTTTAGGATGAACTACATAGACATAGTTCGTGAGAATGCGTTTGATTGTGATAAAAGAGGACAAAGTACTTGGATTATAAAAACGCAAGGTTGTCACTCGATAATCAATTTTATATAGCCAACCTTAATTCCTTTCCAATAAACCCCGATTGCCTATGGAACCAAGAACTGATGGCCAAGAACACAAATTACACTATACTAATAATTACTAATCAAACTCATAATCACAAGAGAAATATGATCAAAGGATCAAAATACTATCCCATAAATAACATAAACGAATAACAAGTATTCAATTGAAAACCTTACAATTCGGGAGAGAACACAACGAGAATTAGCCACACACAGTTTGATTCATAATCACATCAATCAGGTTATATGAATGAACCACAAACATAAACTAATGATTACAATTACCAAAATATTGTTCTTGCACTTCCAAATTCGTCTCAAGGGTTTCCTTGCATTAAAGATATGTGAAAAGCCCAACAAAAACGACATAAAACAAAGAAAATACGTCAGTTAGGAATACTAGACCGTGGCCCATGGTCCAGACCGTTGGTCACGGTGTTGTTCTTGATAAGTTGAATGGTGGCGTACGGTTGCCACCGTGGGCCAGGTGGCCTCCATGGTGACAATACCCGCTACGGTACAGTGTCTTCTGCTCCATTTGATCATTTGGACCGTTGCCCACGGTCTGGACCATGGGCCACGGTGGACTTCAGCCACAACCTCCATGTTTCACTTGCTCTGACCTTCTTGACTTTCCGGTTCCTTTGGTTTCTTTGTTATACACCATAATGATTCTGGAACTTCCTTTTAGCCTGCAATTAACCACAAAACAGTAGTTATCCAATTTCCATTAAGTTAACACTTAATAAATATCATTTTATATCAATTAAACAAACTTACGGGTCATCCTCCGATGCACCCGTCACATTCCCACACTTATCCGTTGCTTGCCCCTAAGCAACACCTCAACAAAAATTTTTTTATTTTCAACTTACAGCCACCAATATTACCAACAATTCTGGTTCACTTATGGTCCCAAGTCATACCCTATTCCATCATTTCTATCGGGTTGGACTTGTATACATGATGTTCTATTTAAACCATTGAGTTCTAACCAACCTAACATGCTTTCGGTTTTAACCCATATATCACACTTACACATTAACCCTCTTTTTGGTGATCATACATATATTTTCACAAATAATCAATTCTCCACGCATACGCTTGTACAATCATCAAATAGCCACCTATGTAAATGCTTTTACATGAATGCAAATCAAGAGGTCTTAAAATGGGTTATAACGGGGCCAGGTGTAAGGGTATGGAAGGGAATATTTAAACTAGCTCAAACGATCTGATCCGACTTATTACAAAACAACTAAGTAAATAATGAAATAACCAACTATATACATCACTATAAACTTGAACATTGCATACTTGAACATCGCATCTCTAACACAAATATTTTTTGCATCAAAGCATAATAAATATAATGCTTAATACATCCTATTGATAAATACTAAAATAATTACAAAGAAACCTATTAAGTTGGATCGTCTCGAAATATAAAACTAGGGTTGATTTAATAAAAGAATTTGCCCAACAAAGTTTTCTAAAGGAACCAACCCCCCTCCCCTCTCATTATACACGCTCATATGTGTAATGTATGAGGCCTAACCCCCAAAACCAACACTCGCACTCATCCAGACGAGGCTCAACCTAATTGCCTCAATCACTTTTGCACTCATGCCAAACTAAGATCTCGAAATGCAGTAATTGCACAAGTACTATCGAAGAATATCAACCTTCTCACCAATCATTACTTTCTCAATTCTCAAGTATAAACGAACATGTTATGCAAGTTATTGCACCGAAAGCATGCTAACCTTGATTAGAAAACTGCATAATCTCCTTTTAAAAACAACTAGGCAACATGTTATTTAGGGAATTGTGACCATGAAAATGTACCAAAACCTTACCCGCCATCTTACCACTTTCCGGTTTCTTTAATTTTTTATTTTTTTTAAAAAAAATTTCAGATTTTTTTTATTTTTATTTTTTTTAGATCAAACGAAAATATTCAAAACAAACGAAATTTTCTCATCCCCCCACTTGTGATACATTGTCCCCAATGTACGGTTTTAAGAAAAATGAAAAAAAAAACTATATCTCAAAAACAACCTTCTTTTCAACACAACCCACAATACTTAATCATAAGTATTTCGTCCTCCATCCATCCAACCAAAAATAAATAAAAACAAAAACGATAACAACTATACAGAAATATACATAAACGGTGTTCACCTGGTAAGACGAGACTCAATAATAGTTTTCATGTGATTATAGGTACTCTTTTCTCGATCATATGTGGTATTCGCCAATATCTTGGTCATCTGACCAAGGAGCATCACGTTGTCTTTGAAGCAGCTGCATGGTACTGGCATTTTGTAGACGTGGTTCGGTTATTCCCATTCAGGAGTAAGGCGGTTGGGCCGGCCCAAATATGGACGTCATGAAGTCTGAAAATTACCCAAAGTTAAACATCCCATCGTCGCTTCTACTACCTTCTGCTTGTGGTGGTGGTGGTGGTGCCATTGATTGCATTGAATTGACCCGCATTGAATGATGAAGAGGTGGTTCGGCATAGCGTACAAAACCGTCATACGGTGGTAAAGTTGTGTAATCCACTACTGGTGGATCCGGTAGAACTGGTTCCCTCGCATGCCATTGTTTATGCATCTGTCAATTCCTATCATCCAAATATCGCATGTTTATCTTGTGCTCTCGCCCGTAATCTTGGGCACGGTTCCACATCTCCAACTCTCGTGTCTCTCCTTTTCGGCCCGCTCAGCATAGGCCCTCATGAAGGTCTGATGGTCAAATAAGGCCGTGACTCTTCTGACCAATTTTCATATGTCAAAGGCCTATGCCATTCTACCACCTCGTTCATTGACCCCACTTGGGCCCAATTATTACCATATGAGTCATAACCAGCCGAATAATCCCAAACCCTGTGTTGGGAACCACTACCACCAACTACATCCATGAAATCTGGCTCACCCATTTCCTCCACTTCTTCCACTTGTTCATCCACCTCTGCCTCCACGTCTTCTCTTATCAGTCTCCACTTCACATTATCACTCACAAGCTCGTGATGTCTATCAGTTCTTGTGTATACCCACCCCGGTAAATCCATCAACTTGAACTCTTTGAACGCTTTGGTCATTCCCACCGAATCCTCATTGATCGCATCATGATTGTTTAAAAATGCCGTGATCAGTCGACAATGCGGTATTAGCTTACGCTTGTTGCTTTCACGAATGATCCAAATGTTGTGCATTACTAAATAGCGGAAAGAAATGAGGGGTTTCCCGCACATTAACGCGTACAAACTGGGAATATCACTGTTTCTTGAGGAACCCTAGATCGATCTTGAATCTAGGATTTAACAACTATAGACAGATCTAGTTCATTGATACTCTTATATGATTATATGTTATATATTAGTTAGTATTAATTATATATATATATATATATATGTATGTATACGTGTGTGTGTGTATGTATATTATAGATTGAATAATTAAGGTGAAGCTTGAAAGGAAATCTGGGCAGAGGTTCGTTAATCTTAACTCAAAAATTAAATTATGCAGTGGACGAACCCACTATATATAGAAGATGTGTCTAGTTCGTTACACATTCCGTAACGGACTAGCCACCCACTTCGTTACATACAATTAACAAATAAACTTAACGAAACACCCCCTGATTCGTTAAACATCCTTAATGAATCAGGAGGGACTTAACTTAAGGGCTAGTTCGCTAAACATCCTTAACAAACTAGCTCGTTTCACAAACGAACTAGCTTAAATATAAATTAACTTTTACATTAAATAAATGATAAATACAAAGACTTGAGATGTAAAACCGTGTACTAACAGACACCCCCTCATCTTGAGCTCTTTGCCTTTAAATTACTTGAAACGTCTTGTCTACCAAATTCTGCAGCTGTAAATACCATGTTCATGACACACACGAACAACGTGTTGAAACTGCATTGCTCGGTCATAGTCTTCATGATGCTCAATCAATATCTTATTCTTGAATTGCACGTCATTGTCGGTCTCTGTTAAATTCACAAGCCACATCGGATCAATGATCTTTATCAGCTCGGTCTTTAAACCTTTACCCAAAACAATAACGGCCTCGCCAGTTCGGTTATCGTAGTACCATCGGTTGAAATATAAATACATGTGTTGGTTCAATGTATTCACCGGCACACGCCTCATGGTAATTGGCGGCTTTACCTTAAGAACCAACCTTCTCCAACCCGTCCTTGGATCAATTTCATCTTACGCTTGCAGATTGGAATTTGTGGCTTAAAAAATTTAAAGCCGGTGTTCACCTCGAACATCAAATGTTGGTGAAACCAACTTGCTTGGTGGTTCCCACTACTGTTAATAAACGGACGATAAGCAAGAGTACGTACATCCCATCTTGGCAACGAGAGGACGTCAAACATCTTTTCATAGTACTGAACGCCCTTCTCCCATTTGATAATGCATACTTTTAATTCAGAATCAAAAAGCCAAGAAATAATGTCACCTTGAACTTTAGACACTGTCTTGGAGGAAGTCATCTGATTTGATTTGGCGCGTTCAATGGCTTCTACCTTTAATTCATTATCAACATATCTGTGTGCATCAATAATCTTCCTAGCTCTCTTGTCTCGACTAGCAAACCAACTCTGAATGTCAGCAATAGACGGATCGGGCTATGAATCAAATATTGTATCAACAACATTCTTGCCTTTGGAGGTCTTCTCCAGATGATCTTCTGCTGCTTTCACCGTTTCCTCAGTAAATATAGGAGCACCCTGATCAACATTTGTGTGTTGAAATAGATCAGGGTATTCCTCAGCAGTCATGTCCTCGATCTCCACTGCCTTATCCTCATAAATAAACTCAGTTTTCATCTGAATGTTTGGATCATCAAAGACCTCATCATTGTTCACAACCTCCACGTCCTCCTCAGCCTCTAACACGGTTAACTCATCATCTTAGACCAAGCAGAATAAAAATCTGCTCTCGTGTTAGAGACCTCTCAACAAACTTTGCAATCTTAATTTCATTCGCATTAACAATACTTCTAACCACCCCTTATCATCAACAAAGATAACGGTATTAGCCTCGATCATCTCAATGGGTGTAGCAGCTGTAGTATCATGATAAGAGAAGATCTGTTTTTCCGAATCACCAGCTGCACTTGTACCAGCACCAGAAGCCGATCCGTGAGTTTGTTTAGGCTCACTTCCTCCAGTACCCGAAGCATCTGGATCTTCTTCATCATTCTTGAGCTTCTTTAGTTCATCATCTTTGCAAGTAAGCTGCAAGAAAAGATCTTCCTGCTGTTTTATTTTCACCCCCTGAGACTCAACAATCTCACGGAGGGCTTTGTCTCCTTTTAGCAGAAAGATACATAACTTACCAGCTTCTTTTTATTTTCCATCATGCGTTCTTGAGTCATTCGGTCAGCAGACATTTGATTTTCATACAAATGAAGTAGACTCAAGACCATGTTCATCTGTTGATCATGAGACATAGCAATAAACGAAGAAGGAATTGGTTTATCAGGTCCTTGAGGTCGGTTAAGCCTCAAATATGAGAAATCCATAGGTGGTGGAGGCATCATCATCGGTGTAGGAGAGACCACCGAAGTAGCAGTTGAAGGCCTTGGTATTGTAGATAAAACTGATTGAGGAATCATACCATGCCTGGGATACGTCGTAAGCATGGTCGTCAAAGTTAATTCTGGGGTGCTAGTAGTATGCGGCACCGCCGGTATTTGAGGAGCGGACGACCTTGGAGGTTGAACTCCAAATGAGATGCCAACACCAGCCGACACTCGTCGCTTAGACGACCCTTCACTTACCAACTCTTTTCCTTTTCTTTTGCGTTGAGCAGCTATAGTAGCAGCTATAGCAGCCTCTACCACAGCCTGTTGTTCAGCATGGGCATCACCATCACCACCATTACCATCATTATCATCACCCTCATCTCCATTGTTCCCACCCGGTCCTTCCTCATGCTCAGAATCCGAACCATCGTGGATCCAGCGATCATTGTCAGGACATACATAATCTGGATTCACCAGATGACCAATTAATCGTTTGGTCCACCGTGTCTCTTTCCTATAAATCTTCATTCTTCGTATAGTATCAACAGTCATATGTTCAAGCGGGATCACATCGCCCGCTAAAGGTTGATCAATAACCAAATTCGGAATCAAATCTTGAATGATCAACTGAAGAAATCGAGGGTACATCGGGAACTTCTTACGTTGAACCACTGTAAGGCATTGTTCCTTAAGTTGATAGAAAATCATCTCTGAAAAGTTGAATGACTTGTTAAGAATCAACGCGACAAATGCCGATTGTAACATAGTTCGACATTCATCGAAGCCACCTTTACGTCCTCCTAAGCAATGGATCAGCACGTGTAATAAATACTTGTAGGCGGGACATAATCCATTCTTGTTATACATCGAAGCTTCAAGATCACCACCATAAAATACTCGACGGAATAAACCTCGGATCAAACCATTGTCAAACTCACAAGGATAATCGATAGTGTCACCAAATTAAAGCACCCGTCGAATAACATCAGTGTCAACAGTAATAGGCGTTTAGTTGACCGTAGCTTCAATATGATTATCAGCCTCAATGTATCTAGCTGTATTCCAAAACTGACGAATAATGCTAAAATAGACTGCCGGTCGTCCAAAACTGACAATTTATAAAACTTTTTTTATTTTGAAATAATTAATATGTCATTCGTTGTATTCTAATTCGTTATAACGAGTTGATAATTCGTTATAGCAAATAAGCTACTTCGCTATCAAGTAAATAGTTAACGAATTATGCTTAACGAATCACTAATAAAAGTTAACGAATTAAGATCTAATTCGTTATAAATAACAAATGAGAATTTGATTCGTGTGAAATGTATAATGAATTGGACATGAGTGAGTTCCAATTCGTTAAGTAGTTAACGAATGACTAATTAAGCTTAAAAAATCACCAAGAACACTAAAAGTCAACATTGCAATTCAGAAATCAATTACACCATAACCCATCAAACATGTATCAAATTTGACGAAAATCATCATGGTATGATCGTCTATACCTTAGGATTCATAATATATGATCAAAACTTGATTTACAGATGGTCGAGAGTTTTTGGAAATTTTGCCACAGTAACAGTAAGGAAGATGAGGGGAAGGGTGAATAGTGAATACGAATCACATCACGAATCACATCACGAATCCCTATATAGTCTGACACGCACAATTTTCAATTAACGAATCATCTGATACGTTTGATTTTTGAATTAACGAATCAGGTGATTCGTTATCTTAAATTAAAACGTGGCATAACGAATTACAAGTGGTTCGCGAAAATCTTAACGAATTAGAAGCCATTCGTTACAGAGTGGCGAAAGCGAATTAGAGTTAACGAATTGGAGTTCAATTCGTTATAAATGACCTTAATTCGTTAAAAGTTAATGAATCACATGTAATGAATTACATTATGTAATTTTAAATTAAATAATTAAATTAATTAAATCAATTAAATTAAATATTAATCAATTAATTAAACCAAATAACTTAAATAAATCACCGAGAACCCACATATCGATGATCGAATACCTTAAAGTGTTTTACGCTTTGAAACACTTAACTTAAAAATTTAAATATTATGTAAAATGTAAAAGTAAAATCTTTTTGGAATTCTGAATTTTTGTTAATGAGAATTAAAATGTAAAACAGGAAAATATTTTTTGTGTTTCTGTAAGAGTTGTTGAAAGCAGTACATATTTTTGGATTTTTTGGCGAGTTTGAGCAGAGAATCATATTGACCAGATTACCCTTCCATCATAGTTTTATATTTCAGCGATATTGTGACAGACGTTAAGTCGGTCATTGATATTGTTGTCCACTTAAATCTTTTAACAAACCTTCAAGTGTTTTTGTGCTATGATTAACGGTTCAATTAAAGCACAGAATATCAGAAACTATCAGCCTCTAATCTCGGTTCATGCCTAATTTGATTTTTGCCATATCACCCCAACTTGACTTAAACCATTATATTGTTGATCAAAGTTTGAATTTTATAGAAATTTATGAGCAATGCATTTAGTTTCCTTTACTATGAGTGAATATGCACGAGTCCATCTGTCGGCTTACATACACTGTATCCCCTAGGGTCCGTTTCTTAATTGTATTGAGACGCGCGAAACGGAGGAACAAATGTATGACTAACAGCGGATTTTGATCAAATAAGTAATTCAGATTGTACGAGGTATAGCAGTGTTCAAGTTTAATGACTTTGGGTTTGCTCTAATAGCGAGTGAAATATTCATTCATATGAATACCCAGATGATTAAGCCGTATAAAGACTCACAGTGTCCAAAAACTCAACGCTTTTTATTTGCTTTATTTTATTTTTGGGTGATCAAACAAATTTAAGGCTTGAGTATGACAGGTTATTATATTTCTACCATCCTCACCGAGATTTTAGCTAAAGACTAACACCTCTTTCAATTTGGCATTTCTTTATGTTTATATCACATACTTTACTCTAACAATTTGTTTAAGACCTACCAATGCACCAATGCAATTAAACACTCAGTCTTTTTATCTTATTTCTTGTTAGATATGGAGTCAAAACAGTCAATGTACTATCATTTTCTCTTTTAGCTTTAAAAACTCAAAATTTTTTAGTAGCATAAAACAATATGAATTTAATCTCCCTAGTTACGTTAAGTCTATAAATAAATAGCTAACCTATCAATTCACAAGTGAATAATAGGACCAAAACATGCAAGGATGCTCCACAAACTTAATTAATTGACATATTTTTCAGCGAGAAAATAAACTAAAACGCATGACGAACGCCCCAACTACTTTCTATTATCAGGTAAATGGTTATCCCGAATATTTACAAGTAAATATCAAGACCAAACATATACTACATGTCCTTCAAATATAAGTGATTGACATATTTTTCAGCGAACGTATACTAAAATCTTTTTGGTTTTTCTCTATACATACTTAAAAACACAATCTTTTTGTCTTTTTCTATTTTCTTATAAACAAAAACTTCACAATCTTTTTGTCTTTTTTGATTTTCTTAAAAACAAAAACTTCACAATCTTTTTGGATTTTTGGATTTTTCTATACAAACTGAAAATACAATATTTTTTGTTTTTCAAGATTTTCAAATGTTTTTGATTTTTAAAATTTTTTAAATGTTTATGGATTTTAAATTTTTAATGTTTTTTTTTATCTATACAAACAAAAAGCACAATATTTTTGTATTTTCTATTTTTCACCCCCTAAAACCTAAAACCAAAATAAATTTTAAAAGTAAAAAATAAACATAAATGAAAGATAGTTATCGTTGTTTCAGGATATCAGCAAGAGTCTTCATTCCATTTAAACCAAGCAAAAATTGAAATCGAGTTTTGTCAAAGGCTTTGGTAAATAGATCGGCTTTCTGAAAATCAGTATGTACTTTCTCAAGGTCGATTAATTTCTTTTCATAGCAATCCCATATGAAATGATATCGAATTTCGATATGTTTCGGTTTAGAGTGTGGTACGGGATTTTTGGTGATACTTATGGCAGCAGAGTTATCAATCAAAATAGGAGTAGTAAGAAACTTCAAACCGTAGTCGGGCAGATGTTGTTGAATCCACAAAACCTGGGAACAGCAACTCGATGCTGCAACATATTCTGCCTCAGCGGTTGAAGTAGAGACCGTCATCTACTTCTTACACTTCCAAGAAACAAGCCGGTTTCCTAAGAATTGACACCCTGCCGTAGTTGATTTGAAGTTGCTCCTGCAACCTCCGTAGTTCTTGTAAGAGAAGGCAGTAAGCTCAAAGTTATCGTCCTTGGGGTATCATAACCCGATGTCTGGATTTCCCCTCAGATACTGAAGAATTCGCTTGACCGCAGCTAGGTGAGTCACTCGTGGACTTTCTTGAAACCTAGCACAAAGACAAACAACAAACATAATATCGGGGAGAGAAGCCGATAGATACATTAAAGATCCGAAGCACGATAGAGGGTAGGATCAACGGTATCCTCCAATTCATCCGGTGATAAATTGTGACCCACAGGGAGAGGAGTTGAAGGGATTTTTCCGGCAGATATCTTGAATCAGCCCAAGACATCGTTCACATATTTGGTCTGGTGAATAAAGATTCCGTTCGCAGACTGGTGAACTTGAAACCCTAGAAAGAAATTCATCTCTCTCATCGAACTCATATCGAACTTTGTTTGCATTGACTTCTCGAACTCCTTACATAACTTGTCGTTTGTAGACCCAAAGATAATGTCTAAACTAGGAGAAGATCATCACCAACAGTCTTATGAAATAAAGTGCAGTCGAAAGTCCCTCGCTTGAAGCCATTATCAGTCAGATGGTCAGAGAGCGTGCCATACCAAGCTCTCAGGGCTTGATGTAGACCATACAGGGCCTCGATTAATCGGTAAACTCAGTCCGGATAATCAGGATCTTCAAAATCAGGAGGCTGAAAAACAAACACTTCCTCGTGTAATTCACCATTGAGAAAAGCACATTTAATATCCATTTGATAGACCTTGATATTCTTATAAGCAGCATATGCCAGAAATATACGAATAGACTTCAATCTTGCAACCGGAGCATATACTTCAGTGTAGTCAATACCCTCTTGCTGATGAAAACCTTGCACTACTAATCGTGCCTTGTTCCTCACGATCACTCCACGATCGTCTTTCTTACATTTAAATACCCACTTAGTTGGAATAGCCTTCTTGACTCGAGCAGGTTTATCAATAAGCTCCCAAACACCGAAACATGCAAATTTCTACAATTCTTCTTGCATGGCTTCTACCCAAGAAGAATATTCAAGTGCCTTACGAGTCTTCGGCTCAACTTGGGATAGAAAGCAAGTGAATTTGGCAAGATATACGATTCCAGATGAATGTAAATATGCATAAGCACACAATACGTTATTCTCATTCGACGAAGCAACTTGATGACGTGTTTGAACGCCCACATCAAGTTCTCCAATGATGTTTTCCTATGGATGATAATTATGAATCCGAAGAGTGGTACTATTAGGAACAACAACATTTTCGAATAAGTTAGTGTAATGTTCTCCAAGCTCAGGAGATAAAACATCACTGTCAAGTTCAATAACTTGTTTATCATCAAAAGAAGTAGAAACATTATCAAGAGTAGCTGGAGAAGCATCACATGGATCTTCAGTTGGAGCAGCAGTTGGAGCTTCAACATCATTAGAACTTGAAAATCTTGGAATGGCTAAATAATCTTCAAAGTATGCATGAACCAGGTCTTCATCTGGTTGCTCAGTCGATGTAGCAAATTAATTAAATAAGCCATCATAATCAAACATCCAATCAGGACCTTTCCCTTGAGGAGGTGTGGTGTACTTTTGACAGTTCACATGATACCATTCCCCAACACAACCAGAAGTGAGATTAAATACCCGTTTCTTTGGAGAAGCATACCCCAAAAAATATCCCTCAATGGCCTTTTCTTCAAACTTACCCACATCCTTCTTCAACATCGTACAAGGGCACCCATACGGTTCCAAATACTTTAAGTACAAGGGCACCCAAAGTCTTCTTGAGTCTTTTAATAGTTAGAACCCGATTAAGCGTAAAACAAGCTGTATTCACCGCCTCATTCCAGAATTGGACAGGATGCTTAGAATCAGCTAGTATAGATCTTGCAGCTTCAATCAAAGTTCTATTCTTCCTTTCAGCAACACCATTCTGTTGTGATACATAAGGTGCATTATATTCTCGGTGAATTCCTTTTTGAATGCAAAAGAAATCCAATACAGTGTTCTTAAATTCAGTACCATTATCACTTCGAATTCTCCTCACTTTTTGCTTGTATAGTGATTCGATCTTAGTGATTAGGTTTTGTACCAGAACAGGTGTTTAATCTTTTGAACTCATAAATAAAACCCATGAATATCTTGAATAATCATCAGTTACAACAAGACAATACCAATATCCAGAGATACTAGCACAATTCACAGGACCAAAAAGATCCATATGAAGTCGTTCAAGAGGAGTATCAATGGAATTCAATAACTTAGAAGGATGAGACCTTTTCTTCTGTTTGCCTTTCTTGCAAGCAATACAGTGATCAGATAATTTAAAGTTTTTCAAAGAAACACCTTCAACTAAGTCATTCACAATTAAATAATTAATCTTTCGAACATGAATGTGACCCATTCTACGATGCTATAGAATAATAGAGTCCTTCTCGGTTGCTTTTGAGACAAAACATGTTTCGATAGATGTTGATACTTTAGAACTCATAATTAAGACATAAATATCATTTGATCGAGGTGATCGCATGACAACCATGTCCTCAGGAATCACGTATTCCGGTTTCAAAATCAGACACTCTTTATCGGTAAATACCGTGGTGTACTTCTTGTCACAGATTTGCGACACACTCAATAAATTATGATCCACCTTGTCTCAGTAATTGACTTTTTCAAACGTAATGTGACCATTGAAACTTCACCCTCTTGTGTTATCATGCCCCCAAAATTCCCAGCAAACGCCACATAACCCCCTTGAATATTTCTCATATTTGTTAAGAGGTCGAGATTTCCAGTGATATGACGAGAACATGCACTATCCATTATCCAGTTTTCACAAGACACGGTCTTGGATGTACCCTACACACAAAGTAAAAGTGATTAGTTCAAAAAGGCAGCCCAGGCCTCAGTCTTGGGCACCTTTTAAGTTTCTCTTGGAACATTAACTTGAACAGAATTCAACCGTTGTTCAGCAACTTGAGAATAAGTTACCGGCCTCTTCGACTTTCGTCTTAGATAAGCAGCTTGAAAGATATTTGATTTCACATACTTGCAGATAGGTTCAGTTGGAACAAACTTTGGTTTCACTTGACCATGTGTTTCGTTCACATGAATTACCTTACATGGATTCACGTTTGAAAACATGATGTGAGTATCATCATAACACGACACAGGTCGTTTCAGAATCTCCTTTATCACAGAACCGGTTTCGATTGGTCCTTGACAAACAGATGAAGGTTCTGAGATTTCTTTTGGCCACAGTTTCTCACCACATGACCTTGTTGTCCACACAAAAAAAAACTTCGCATGTCCACACGATCATGTTGAGATTTTGCAAAAACAAATGCAACAGAAGGTTGATGACTCACATTTTTAGTAACACTCTTGGCCAAATCATCAGACGACACAGACTTCTTTTTCATATAAAAATCAAGATTAGAACAGTTGTTAAGCATTTTTTAACAATTGCTTTTCTTTAATCAATGGGTCTAATGAATTTGATGTTTTGGCATAAGCATATTGACGTTCAAGATCTTGTGTCTTGTCAGTTTCATTGTAAAAGACACTTTCGATCAGTTCAGGTTTGATAATACTAATCAGAATGTCTTTTTCAGTGACCATTGTGTTCATTCCCTTTAACTTAAAAAATGAGCAGATGATGGCTCAGAACCAGTAGGATTGATGAAACGCATCAAGTCCTCATCAGAAATTTTCGGTTTTTCTGATTTCTTTGCCTTCAGAGGTTTAACTTTTACTTGTTCTTCCTTTTTCACACGAGGTTTGTATGAACCATACACAGTTTCCTCAAATTCATGAGGTTCACAAAGAATGTGATTTGAACTAGGAATGTTCTTGTTTTTGTGTATAACCTCAGGTTCAAACACATCCTCAATAATCACTTTATCAACATTTTCAACAAATACTTTGTTGCTTTCAACATGAGGTTTTTGAGGTATAGATTGGGATTTAACAGTTTCAGTTTTCACTGGTTTAGATGTTTCAGAAATCACAGGTTCTTTTAGAATCACATCCTCTTCTCTTTTAGCATAAGGATTTGCTTTATAATCATTGTGAAAAGGTGGGGGAATTTCAACAAAACCTATACCTTTTTTCGAATCTTTTTGCTTGCCAGATACTTCGATTATTTCGTTTTGCAAAATGGAAGAGTTTCGAAATTTTCCCAACTTGTTCTTTAACTCAAGAACCTCATTCTCAAGCTCGGTTATCTTTGAACGATCTTTCAAAATTTGTTGAAACTTTTGATCATTAATTGTCATTTTAACAGATACCTCAGCCTTGAGATCATGGTTACTTGTCGACAAAGCTTCAATCTTCTCTCGAGATCTCTTTTGAGATTCAAGCGATTGTCGATAGGTATCCTTTAGTGAAGCAATTTATCTCACTAAATTATCATTATGATTTTTTTAAAGACTCTAACTTAGGTTTGTTAGTCTCACATTCAACACAGGTTACTTTTGCAGATAAAGTAGCAGAGATAGAACCTCATTGATCTTAGCCATGCAAGAAAACGTAGTTGGAAATTTAACACATGAATCATCAGAGTATGATTTAGTGTCATTGTAAGACGATAACTCACTTCCTCTTGCATCTTGAAAAACATCATTTGTCTTGAACATAACCAAATTGGCTTGATTTTCATTACACAGTAGTCGTTGTGACCAATCAGCCCCATCAGCTAACATTGCTTGTGACCCAGAAGTAGACGGTTTCTTTTCAAGATCATTACCTCGTGGTGTAGAAGAACTTTGGTTTTGACCACGAGGACCAGTATACTCCTTTTTCGGCCTATCACATTCCTTTGAAAAATGCCCAAATTCCTGGCAATTATAACATTTGACTTTCAGTTTATCAAACCCCAACTTCTTGTTTAAAGCGGGAAGATCTTTGCCGGTCCTTTGCATAAACCTTTTAACTTTACGGACAACCATAGCCATGTTCCATTTCAAGTCCATAATCTCTAAGTCATCCGGATCAATCTGATCATAGTCTTCATCAGTCAAATCACTCGTAGCTATCTTACTACTCACCAAATTCTCATAAGAAGACATGAAAGTTGATAAGAAAGCAAAGTTTTGTTCAGCTTCCTTCATATTGACAGTCGGTGGTGGTGAGAATTGAGTTGTAGTGGATGAATTTCCAGATCCACCAGAAGCACCAGGTGATCCAGAATTTCAAGCAGTGTAGAAACATGCTCTTGGATCACTATCGATAGTTGTCGCATTCTCACTTGCATTTTTTGTAAGGAATGCAGTGATTGGAGAAATGGTTGAAATCAAGGGCATACTTCCACCACAAAAAGCAGGACTTGATTATCCTTTGAAGACTTTGACATTTGAGATCGTATTCTCTTGCTTCAATCTTTTGCATGAATTCAGATGCTGTCAAGTCTTCATTGTTGAAGTAATTGTTCTCTTTCAAAACCATTAAAAACGTAGAATAAGAACTCGGTAAAGAACTCTTGATGGTATCAATCTTATCAACTTCAGAAGTTTCCAACTTCATTTTATCTATCTCGGCTATCAAATGATTAAACCTTGTTGTCATCTCCTCGACAATCTCACCCTTAAGTAAATTAAAGTTTCTAAATTGAAATTTAGCATAACTTTCTTGCTTTCAGCGGTGTTACCCATACTCCTCATTTGAATGTGTTGGAATAACGAAGAACAAATTTTTATTCTACTAACTTGGTGAAAGATGTTTTTAGGTAAAGCCATCGTAAGAGTAGAGTAGGCTTTTGTTTCAATTTCCAACGATTTATTCTCTTCTTGAGAGGATTGAGAGATGGCTTTAGGTGTGAAGGCGATAGTCTCATCTCCAATCATAGGAATAGTATATAACTCATCCAGGCAATATGAACAATCGGGGTGAACCGATCCTAGATGAGCACTGAAACAAGGTTCCACTTAGCAAAATCGCTAAATTTCATTAAACGTGGACATTTTGAATTTGAACCGATCTCGGTGTCCAGTTGCAACATTTTTTGCATTAACATATTTTGGGAAGCCAAAGCATATATACCAGCCATGTTGAAAAATGACAAGACAAACAAATTTCAAGGTTAAATTTGACAATATATTAACGAACTGTGAACAGTAACGAATTAGAAACAACTTTAACGAATTTGTGAGTTTAAAGAATCTGGAATAGTGTCACACGAACTGGTTATAAAGAACTAGGTCAACGAATTAAGTCAAAGTAACGAATTAGATTGACGAAATATGTTAACGAATCAGATGGTTCCTTTAATGAATCAATTAAGTGTAAGCTTAGAGAATTAAGGTAACGAACTGGTGAGTTCCTTTAACGAATCACTAAGTCACTCTTAACGAATTAGGTGGCGAATCAAGATGACGAATTAGCTACAGTTGATAACGAATCAACTATAGCAAATTAGGTTGTTACAACGGTTGTAACAAACTCTGACAACTATTGCCACGTGGCAACAAGTTGTTATAATTAAAGTTAACGAAGTGGACACATGTTACATGAATTGAATAACACGAATCAGAACAGGTAACGAATTATGTCACGAATTAGCGAACAAGATTTAACGAACTAGTTGATGACTTAACGAATCTTCAAGTACAGATGAGATCTTCAAATCTTCAACCTCCCTTTTCCATATTTCTGGAAAATATGAACACCAAAACCAAAACCTAAATCTGTAATACTTAACCAATTCAACACCAAATTGCACAAATTACTTATCAAACTAATCGGAAACACAACGCGAGTCCAACTCAAACCATCTCGTAACCCAAATCACCTTAAATCATAACCAATTTGACCAAAACACACACACTATGTTTTCAACCAAAACAGATCCTCACCAATTCAATCCAAAATCCAATTCCTACTCACCACACCTTTCCAATACCTTAACACACACAGATCTAACCAATTCAATCCATATCTCAATCAAATTCACACCGAATTTGATCCAAACTCAAACCGTACTCACTATAATACCAATATAACAATTAACAGTCCTTTCATTCACTAATTAACAATCAAATCAAGAGCAATCTAACCCCGAAGGCTCTGATACCACTTGAGGAACCCTAGATCGATCTCGAATCTAGGATCTAACAACTATAGATGGATCTAGTTCATTGATACTCTTATATGATTATATGTTATATATTAGTTAGTATTAATTGTATATATATATGTGTGTATGTATATTATAGATTGGATAATTAAAGTGAAGCTTGAGAGGAAATCTGGGCAGAGGTCCGTTAATCTTAACTCAAAACTTAAATTATGCAGTAGACGAACCCACTATATATAGAATATTGGTTTAGTTCGTTACACATTCCTTAACGAACTAGCCACCCACTTCGTTACATACAATTAACAACTAAACTTAACAAAATACCCTCTGATTCGTTAAACATCCTTAACGAACTAGCCAGTTCATTAACGAACTAGCTTAAATATAAATTAACTTTTACATTAAATAAACGATAAATACAAAACAATAAATACAAAGACTCAAGACGTAAAACCGCTTATTTCTCACAATCGAAATATCCCCCTGACAGGGCACCACATTGTATAGACAAATCGGCATCAGCAACTTTGCCTCAATCTTCAATCCTTTCTCCTAATCTGATTACTCAAACCCCGACGCCCTTTAAGGATTTTTTTCTAACATGTTGTGCCATTGAGGATGCTTGTTAGGACTTTCAAACAAATCTTTGACAGAAGGGTACACATATGAGTTGCTCCGTTTAGAGTCAAATAGAGCGATCTGACTGAACGTGTCAAATGACATCACCACTTCATGTCCACCCACCATTCCAATCAATTTCATGTCGGACCCCTTCTTGTATGTGGGACATATCAATGTGGACACCCACTCCTCAATTTCTCTATCATAGAAAGTATTACTCTCTTCATCGTAACACTTAGAGCTTATTCCCAACCTAAGTCCTTAAATCTTTCAATTAACCCGAATGCTTCAAAACCGGGATCTGTTACCAAGCTCACACATAATCCCCTCGATCCTATTTTGCAATGTGGCCATTTTATCAGTGAACAACTCCGGTTGCCATTCTAGTGCATATGTTGACAACACTTCACCCCTCCAATTAGGTTTCTCAGTGGGTACATGCACTCGTGCTTGTTCTTCATGCAGTCTCTGCCTTTTTGCTTGGGCTGCTCGGCCGCTAGAAGATGATGCCTTCCTTTTTCCCTTATCCGAGGTTATGCCCATCTACACACAACAAACAACCCAAACAAACCAAGTTAAATCAACATATACTTCCCCACACTTGCTTGTTACTATGGTTGTGGAGAATCACTCATTAATCAATTTACCAAAAATTTAAAGAATTGCTTCAACACATGATTTCCAACTTATCAATATAACAACCATATGTTGATAACGCTTATCAATTATCCACAACCATAATGTACAACCATTATACAAACAACTCAAACAAGCAAGTGGGTATATATTTCAAATCAATTCTACCTTAACAATTTTTCAATATGTACAAGAAAATTGACAAAGAACATAACTTGAGAGTTGAATAGGATGAACACTAACTCTTTCTTCACACAATAAAAAAAACCCCCAAAATTTCTTAAGAAATTCGTCAACCCTTTTTCTCAACAAACGGATTAACACTTAACAATGAATGGAATTAGGCTTGTTATTGTTAATCCTCTCGACAATCCAATGAAAATAGGGTCAAAAATCTTTGAAATTGATGGTGATATGAAGAAGTTAAGATGTGAGGACTAGGGTTTGTAAAGAGGAATTGAGGAGAAGATGATGGTGAGTAGGTGAAACTAAAAGTTAATAATGAAGGTAGATATGAATTTTTGTGTAGATTGGTTTTAAAAATAATTTTATCTTGTTTTTTTAACCACAAAACCGAACCCACAAGTTCAGTCCCGGCCGCACCGTGGGCCACGGTTCACACCGTGGTCCACGGTGTACCGCATTCTGTTTGGTCAACGACGGTGGACCGGCCCACAGTTCACACCGTGGGTCACGGTTCGATTGTGTTAATATGGATAGAAGCCACCGTACCATGGCCCAATCCTATCACCGTGCCTTATGGTTCGTCACCGTGGGTCACAGTGTAGACCGTGGTCCATGGTTCACCAAATAATTTAAAAAAAAACCAAAAATGACCAAAAATTACTTACCTAATCAAAAAATAACAATTAAAATTAAAATTACCCTACCGCCCATGAAAAACCCGAGTTGTCCCCAACACGATAAAGAAATTCATTAAAAATTCCCCACACTTGGTTTGAACAAACTCCAAAGCGAGAAAGGTAATTTTTAAAACCAAAGTTGAACAAAAAGCTAGACTAAGTTATACAACATACCTGGACCTTTACTAAGTGGAAGTATCCGGTGAGCTTAGGAAGAAACTCACCTGGTCATCTTCAAACATATTAACATCTTTACCTTCTAGGTATGGTTTAAGGCGATGTCCATTCACAACTTGTTTAACTTGAATTTGCATATCTCAGTCTCTACATCACCAAACCTCCTTACTCTTGTGATGACATACGGACCCATCCAATTGCTTTTTAGCTTCTAGGGAAACAATTTGAGTCTTGAATTGTAAAACCATACTTTTTTCCCAACTTCAAATGTTATCTTCCTTATCTTAGCATCATGTACCCTTTTTAATTGTTAACTCGGATTGCCTCTAGTTCACTCAACTTCAAATCGTTAACTCGTCGGCTTCATTATAATCCATATAAACACTCTTAATTGCCCATAATGCCCGGTGAGCCAACTCCATTGGCAAATGGCAACCCTTTCCATACACCAAACGGTAAGGATTTGTACCAATCGGTGTCTTGTAAGCGGTTCGATATGCCCATAACGCATCTTCTAACTTAACCGACCAATCTTTCCTATCCACCCGAACCGTTTAAATAAAAATTTCCTTAATTTGGAGATTGGAAACTTCAACTTGGCCACTCGTTTGAGGATGGTAAGGTGTTGCAATTCGATGATTAACACCATAACATTTTAACAACTTACCAAACGTGAAGTTCGTGAAGTGCGATCCACCATCACTTATAATTACTCTTGGGATACCAAATCTTGAAAAAATGTTAGCTTGGACAAACTTACAAACCACAGAGTGATCATTAGTTCTTGTTGCAACTGCTTCAACCCATTTCGATTCTTAATCAATCGCAATAAGAATGTACAAGTACCCACATGAGTTCGGAAATGGGCCCATAAAGTCTATGCCCCAAACATCAAAAATGTGAAACACCAAAATGGGTTGTAAAGACATTTCATACCTTTTTGATATACCCCCCATTCGTTGAAAATTCAAGGACTATCGGGCATATTCATTAGCATATTTAAAAAGTGTTGGCCAATAGAACCCACATGTTAGTACTTTATACCCCGTTTTTGATCCACTAAAATGCCCCCCACATGCTGATGAATGAGCATGCGTTAAAATCTCACGCACTTCATTTTAGGGTACACATATTCTAAGAACTTGATTTGCTCCAACATTGAAAAGGTCCGGTTGATCCCAATTGTATTGTTTGACTTGGGACATGAACTGTTGCATCTGTTTCTTTGACCATTGTTCCGAAATCGCACCCGTGGCTAAATAATTAACATAATGGGCATACCACGGTGCGGTTGATACGACGAGTAACTGTTAATCCGGAAACTTTTCATTTATCTCCATCGGATTATCAACACCTTCAAGTGGAATCCAAGACAAGTGATCCGCCACTGCATTCTCACAACCCTTCTTGTCCGGAGTTCAAGATCAAATTCTTGCAAAAATAACACCCATCGAATCAAACGCGGTTTCGGGTCTTTCTTTTCCATCAAATATCGAACCGCACTATGATCCGAATACACCACAACTTTACTTCCCAAAATATACGATCGAAATTTAACTAAGGCAAACACCACCGCAAGTTACTCTTTTTGGTAGTGCTGTAATTCAATTGCGCCTCCGATAAAGTTTTGCTTGCATAATATATCACCACCGGCTTTTTCTCAACTATTTGACCCAATACCGCTCCAACTGTGCTATCGTTAGAATCACACATGATATCAAATGTATTTGACCAATCCAAGAATTGTAAAATGGGTGCTTCCACTAACTTCTCCTTCAAACTGTCAAAAGCTTGTAAACATTCACCAGTAAACTCAATGAGAATATCCTTCATATAAAGATTATATAAGGGTTTTTAAAATGCACTAAAACCCTTAATGAATCTCCTATAGAATCCGGCATGTCCCAAAAATGACCTCACCCCCTTGACATTTTTCGGGGGTAGCAAAGAATAAATTACTTTAATTTTTAGCTTGATCAACCTCCATTACCCTACTTGAAACCACATGACCAAACACAATTCCCTCTTGCACCATGAAGTGACTTTTTTCCAAACTCAACACCTATTTGTCTGAACACAACGTTTTAAAACCTTTTCTAAATCATTAAGACAAAACTCGAAATTTGAGCCAAAAATGGAAAAATCATCCATAAAAACTTCAAGTGACTCCCCGACCATGTCAGAAAAGATGCTCATCATACATCTTTTAAAAGTGGTCGGGACATTACACAGTCCAAATGGCATTCGCCTAAAGGCAAAAGTACCATATGGACAAGTAAAGGTGGTCTTGTGTTGGTCATCGGGATGAATTGCAATTTTGATTGTAACCCGAATATCCATCCAAGAAAAAATAATATTTTTGCCCAGAAAGTTTTTCAATTATTTGATCAATTAATGGTAAAGGAAAATGGTCTTTTGAGGTTGCATTATTTAATTTTCTATAATCAATGCACACTCGCCATCCGGTCTTGTGTTGGTCATCGGGATGAATTACAATTTGATTGTAACCCGAATATCCATACAAGAAACAATAATATTTTTGACCAGAATGTTTTTCAATTATTTGATCAATGAATGGTAACGGAAAATGGTCTTTTGAGGTTGCATTATTTAATTTTCTATAACCAATGCACAATCACTATCCGGTTATCGGTCGGGTGGCGATTTGTTCACCACTATCATTCTTTCTTGGGTACTACCTGTGTCGGGCTCACCCATGCACTGTCTGAAATGGGATAAATGATCCCCGCATCCAACCATTTAATAACCTCATTTTTCACCACCTCTCGTAAATTCGGGTTAAATCTTGTTTGAGTTTCCCTTTTTGGTTTAGCCTCCTCATCAGTAATTATTTTATGCATAACAGTCGAGGGACTAATACCCTTTAAATATGTGAGTGTCCATCCAATGGAAGCCTTATATGCTCCCAAAACCTTTACCAACGCCTTCTCTTGATCTTCCCCCAAGTTTGAAGCAATGATAACCGGGAGGGTTTCATTACCCCCTAAAAATGCATACTTCAAACGACATGGATGTTCCTTCAATTCAACCTTTGATGGACACTCCAAATATGGCTTTGTGTCCGAATTGATCTCCGTTGGTAAATTCTCAAACTGATGAGTCCACGTTGGTCTTCCTTCTTGCATAGCTAAAGCATCTTGTTTTTGTTCTTCCATCCGCAAAGCACACACGTGTACCTGTTCAGAATCATCACAAATACAAGCTTCCACACAATCTTCATCATATTCATGAGGAATACAATGATCCACCAAATTTTCCATAAAGCATTCTTCACCACTCAAAGAATTAGCAACGTTTGTAAAAATATTAAGGCGCATTTTTCAATTATCAAACGCCATGTCAACAATACCACATCTACAATCAATGATTGGATGGGCAGTGTTCAAAAATCGTCGACCCAAGATAACATTTTGTTGTTGACTTGGGTAACCTGATGAATAATCTAACACCAAAAAATCCACAGGATAATAAAAATCCTCCACTTTAACGATCACATCCCGCACGATTCCACGGGGGATTTTATGAGACAAATCCGCCAATATAACCATGGTCGCAACAAATTTCAATGAGTCATGTTGGTCATATAAACCCTCCGGGAGAATGCTTACTTCGGCCCCAAGATCTAGTAACGCCTTAGACATTTGAAAATCTCCAACTTGAATACTAATTAAGGGCGTTCCCGGATCTTGGAGCTTAGGAGGGATATCTCCTTATAAACCGCACTTACCCGCTCAGTTAAATCCACCTGTTTAGGCACTTTTTGTTACCTCTTTTGGGTGCACAATTCTTTCAAAAATTTAGCATAAGCGGGTACTTGCTTAATTGCCTCAAGTATAGGTAAATTCACTTTTACCTATTTAAATACCTCTCACATTTCCTCTTTTTGAGTACCCCGTTTAACAATTATGTTTTTCTTACCCGGGTCAAGCAAAGCCGAAGGAAATGGAACCGCATTTGGTTCGACTTCCTTTTATTTATCTTTTAAATTTGGATCTTGACCCGAAGTTTGTAATGATTTTTCAAAAGTGACATGTTTAGTGGGTTTATTAATTTCACTTTCATTACCCGTAAAGTCCTCAACTTCCCCATCAACCACACCCGGTGACAAATCAGTTTTATACTCTTTACCACTTCTCAAAACACTTACATGGTTAATAGGAACATTACGAGAAGAACTATGAGAAGGATTTACCTTATTGTCTCTTGGAAATTGACCCTTGTTTTTCTTTAAGTCTGACACTTCGGTTGCAAGTTGACCCATTTGAGTGGTCAAAGATTGAATGGCCTTATCATGGACATCATCCTTTTGCATGCGAATCTCATCAAGTTGTTTCCTCCTTTGCATATCTTGTTGCATCACCTTGATCATATCCATAACTTCATTTCCACTTGATGAACCTTGACCCGCGGACCCACTTTGACCACCACCCCTTGACCTTGGAACCCTTGATTATTCCCGTCATGAAAATTACCTTGATTGTAATATTGTTGGCGAGGAACATAATTTCCTTGACTTCCTTGAAAATTTGGGTTGGATTGAGTAGCCGGATTTCCATAACGAAAATTCTGATGTTTTCTTAACCCGGGGTTGTAAGTATTGGAGTTCATATCGTAATTCCTGCCACCTCCCCCTTGAAGTGCATTCACCTCCCCCACTTGCACTTGACCACCGTACACACCTCCGAAGCATGGCCCAACTCATTACAATTTGTACAAATATCAATTACCTGATTAGTAGTTTATACCCCTCCTTCTTCAACGTATTGTACTTGTAGTCTTCCGACTGCCGGTCTTGCTCTTTTTCCAATTTGAGCCTTTCTCTTTGATGTAATCGCCATTTTTTCCAAATATGCCTAGTTAGTACCAAATGTGCCATTTGTGATTGATCTTAAATCCCGTTCATCTTCCGTGCTCAACCCCTCATGAAAAGCATTCAACAACTCCCAAAGAGCAATACCGTGATGAGGAAAATTTTTAATCATCTAAACCTCTCGAATGCTTCATGAAACATCTCACCCGATTGTTGTTGGAAGGTTCTCAAACTCCTTCTTGCATCATCGGTCTTTTGGGCAGTGTAGAATTCTTCCAAGAATCTTTGTTGCATTTCGGCCCAAGTATAAATGGATGCTGAAGGCAAAGTGTAAAACCATATCTTTGCCTTGTCTTACAACGAGAATTGAAATAATACCAACTTAACATCATCCAACGTAAAACCTTGACCCCCAATCGTGTTGCAAATGGAGTCATATGCCTCTAAATGAAAGTAAGGTTCCTCCGTTGCTAGACCCTTACACTTAGGTAGACTTTGGAGGGAATTTGTTCTCACCTCAAATGTCCTCCCTTGTTGGTTGTGAGGAATCACCACCGGAGACGGATTATTAGTAATTATCGGTCGGAAATGAGCTTCAATACCCTTAACCATCTCTCTTACATGCCTTCTTGGTACCCTCATTGGCACTCTTGGTTGACCCATTTGCCTATAAACGGGCCTTGGAGGTGCAAATTGTTGAACTGTGGTTGGGGCCTTTGCTGTTGAAATTTTTGATCTTGTTGTTGCCCTTGTTGTTGTTGCATAACCGGTGGCGGTTGAACTCGTTGTTGAACAACCGGTTGTTGTTGAGCTTGTTGTTGAACAACCGGTGGTGGTTGTCTATTAAGCTTTTGCAACGGTTCCGGTTGTTTCCATTGACCATAAGCAAAATTTCCCGGATTTACCCTTTTGCTTCCATCACCTCCCAAGTAGTAAACTTCCACTTCATACCCCTCAAATTCACTGTCAAACCCATACCCGTAACGGGTACCTTGTGTTCTTGAATGTTGCATGATAAGGTGGGGGTTGATATTGGTATCATGATTGTGATTGTTGAAAGGTTGGTTGTTGGTTTTGTTGGGATAATGATGCACCAAAGGTAGGAAAAAGGTTGGAAATAGATGGAAATGTGGATGATGTTGAGTAGGTGTACTGAGCAGCGATGGGTTCGGTTGTGTGAGTTGGTTTCAATTCACTTGATGCAGTAGGTATGGTAGTGGTGATCGGTGGAGGTGGAATAGGTGGGGGTGTGGATGGCAATGTTTGACCCTAAGTAGGAATTGGTGATTCCATGGTGTCGTTCGATGCAATTGGAGAGCCAAGAAGCTTGTTCTCCCTAAGTAGGACTCGGTTTATATGATGTGTTCGGTCAATCTCATGATCGATAACTAGTGGTGATTGTAACATCCGGCCCCTCGCACCACCAATATTGTCCGCTCTACCCAAGAAGAGCTCACGGATTTGTTTTTGGTTGCCCAAAACGCGTTGGTGATTGAAGAGGCAGGACATTTACTTATGAACCAAGGATCTCTTTTGTCCTCGGCCGATGTGGGATAGCCTAAGAGTGGGGCGATGTTGTGTTTGTCAAGGGTGTTACAGACAACCCCCCTTTGGACTCATCGTCCTCGATGAGGCGTGTCCCATCATCCCGAACGGCACAAGAGTGTCTCTGATACCACCTGTAACATCCGTCCCCTCACACCACCAATATCGTCCACTCTACCCACGAAGAGCTCACGGATTTGTTTTTGGTTGCCCAAAACGCGTTGGTGATTGAAGAGGCAGGACATTTACTTATGAACCAAGGATCTCTCTTGTCCACGGCCGATGTGGGATAACCTAAGAGTGGGACGATGTTGTTTGTCAAAGGTGTTACAGTGATGACCTGTTAGAGTCTCTAGTATACATGCACCTGTAAGTACCTGCACACTAACACAACCAGCGTAAACCCGAAAATAACAAACAAAAACTTCAAAAGCTAACACACGTTGCGCACTACTCCCCGGCAACGGCGCCAAAATTTGATGTGAGGTTGAAGACTCACTCTAATATAAACCGATTATAACTAATTAGATAGCAATAAGTGGGTGTCGAATACAAGGAGTTTGTTGAAAATGTGTTTCTAAGTAGCTTTGTAATTAATCTATATTAAACTAAGTGCAAAAAGTAAATTCAATGATTTGGTTGTTATATTTGAATAACAAAAAGAACTAAAGCAAATAAACGAGTTCTAAAACAATATGAGAAAAAGTGCTCTCTCCCGATTTCAGGTTTCCAATGTTCATAATATTAACTTTTACTTTTGGAATGAACTACATAGACATAGTTCGTGAGAATGCGTTTGATTGTGATAAAAGATGACAAAGTACTTGAATTATAAAAACGCAAGGTTGTCACTCGATAATCAGTTTTATATAGCCAACCCTAATTCCCTTCCAATAAATCCTGATTGCCTATGGCACCAAGAACTAATGATCAAGAACACAAATTACACTATACTAACAATTACTAATCAAACTCATAATCACCATAGAAATATAATCGTAGGATCAAATACTATCCCACAAATAACATAAACGAATAACAAGTATTCAATTGAAAACCTTACAATTCGGGAGAGAACACAACGAGAATTAACCACACATAGTTTGATTCATCATCACATCAATCAGGTTATATGAATGACTCACAAACATAAACAAATGATTACAATTACCAAAATATTGTTTTTGCACTACCAAAAATATAATTCCAAAATATAAAACATCCAAAATATAATAAAGTTTACATAACATACTTTAACATGTATAATAACAAGTTTAACATCATAACATGTATGACAAATCTTAACATATGATAAACAATAGTTTTATAAAATCAATAAAATTTATACAAAAACATATTAATTAATATATATATTAATCATAAAAGTCTTTAATGTAAATAGAAACAGAGCTTAAACAACCAAAACATAATATTAATCCAACATTAATACTACCAAAGTTTACTTAAACCTATTCAAATAATTCTGACAGGATTAGAGAATGATTGCTACGGTTATACTCGAGTACACACTTTTTACCAATATCGAGTCCATTTAAGTGAACAAATTCTGGCCAGTGATGAACTCTAAACCTTTTTTTTACCATAATTGTGTTCAATGTGGATTTCAGTCATCAAATCTTCACCAAATGGGTTTACTAAAACCAAATCAGTCTCAACATCCAATCCATTGTCACGTGCAAATTGAACAGGTAAACGATATAAATATATAAACAAAAGTATTTAAAGTTAAACATAGTGCATAGCTAAATACTAATAAAATTGTTATACTATAACAAATTTTGAACATTGGAATAAAACTTACCAAACGATCCCTAATAACAACTTCAACACAATTGTTATTGAGATGGTCGTCATTAACTCTAACATCGTCCACTTCAAGATCAGCAACATCAAAGCTTTCATCATCTAGTTATAAAGACAAAGAAAAAATTTATAAGATAATTATATTTTGATATAAAAATTATGTGAATTTTGGGAAACTAACCTTCAATAGTAAATATTTCAGCATTGCCCGAGTGAACACCAACAATATTTTGTTGATCAAACTGTGTACGTTCAACACCATGACTATCAAACACATACAACCTCAGATGGTTTTCCTCAACTTGTTCTAAGACAAGATAATCCTTAACTTGTAAGTTAACATGCCTTTCTATATTTGGCCATTTACCAACAAATGCATATCTCGAAGTAGTGCTCCTCAAACTTTTAAACACAAGGGTCCATCTACTTCCATCAACTGCAGAAACGAACCAATTGGCATATGAACTTCCACGAAGGAGATATGGAAGGTAACACAAGCTGATCGTCACTTAAAAGCTGATATATAAGTATAGTACAAAGGGAAAATATTAAGATTTAACAAATAAATATTCAAAAATTTGAAATTTATATGAAAGTCTGAATCATAATAATGTTTAACATACCAACTTATTCATTGTTGGATAAGAGACATAAACATCAAAAACCTTATGTTCCCAACCAGAATGATCTGGTACATATAATAATCACCACTCGTGTGGCTGAGTTGGACAGAAAACCAAAACATCACCAAATTGAAAACCATTGTCTCTTACAAATTGGGACCATCCGGAGCCAAATAAATACTTATCATGATAAAATTCAAGATCAACACTCCAATCTTGATTTAAATGCCTAACGGTAACAGTCTCATAGATAGACTGATGTGGGAAAAGGAGCTGAAAATAATCTCTAGTAATTTTCTAGAAAATTAACCGAAGTTTATTAGAATATACTAATAAAAAATAGCACTTAATGAGAATAATAACTACTTATAACTAGCAGATACTCACCATATCTTCTAGGGAGGGTTGATTAAACACAGCTAATGCAGGATAATACATTTGTTTAGCAAATATAAACACGAGTTAAGTTTGTGGTAACGAATACGAAAATATGAAATTCACATTAATCGTAAAAAAAAAGTGGAATAACGAACATAAATCTAAAAATATGGATTATTTGTTAATAAATCAAGCCCTAATTAGGGTTCAAAGGACTAACTTACCTTCAAAACGTGAAAGAAGAATCGAATACTGAAGATGATTTTGATCGGATGGTAGAAATAGATTAAAAAAGTTATAATTGGTTATAAATAATACAAACAGTCAGTTCTTACCGGGTCATGATTTGGTAAATGGGTATCTTGAGAATATAAACAAGATATTATTTTATAGGAATATATTTAAAATAATAGAACTTAAATAGCATATCTATGATATTTAGATTTATATATCAGATTTATGTTAATTTTACATATTGGCAGAAGGTAATTAAACTTTTTATAGATAATATTTTATTATGACAAACACAAGTTATATGGTTAAATTTTAAAAAAGATAACATAAAACAGTACAACAAAAATTTGGGAGATACACTAAATAATAGAAACAACTAACGTTATTGATAATATAAAGAAATTAAAAACCGTCATTATCAAAAAGAAATGTATGCGAAGAAAATAAAAAACCAAACATCAAGTCAACCAAAAAACCACCAAAATTAAGTCTTAAAATAAAAATGACACCGAACAGACTCAGGTGTCTTTATTATTAAAGTATGAAAGAAATGTCGAAGTCACTTCTCGACCTTAGGAGTAAGAAGTTTAACACCATCCTTTCTTGTTCCATCAACGCTAACCAACTCAGGATCATCTTGGAGATCACTTGTCTTCGACTTAGTAGAAAAAAAATCCAAATTGACCATCACCATAAAAAACTTCTACAGGTTTATGTTTCAGTTTGTCATCGGAATCATTACTTGACAACTTGATCTCATTCACCTCCTCATCAACCAAACGATCAGAATTTGGAGTTTTGTTATCCCATTTTCAGAAATCTGTAATAAACAAAAAATTGGAAAAACAGATATAAAAAAAATAAAAAAAAATAAAATAATCTGAAATATATAGGAGTGTAAAAAACCTTTAAAGAAGAAGAGCTTGTAGATTGATAGTCAGGTAAAGAATTTCCAAATGTTAAAGATCTGGATTCCGAAGGCTACAAATATAACACAAAAATTTAGAATATAAGGCTATAATGTAGTTGTTACAAATTAAATGCACATGAATTTACCACTATAAACGCAGGCATTAGCCTTTTCTCAATCTCATAAATAATTTGTTGATCATCTGTTACCTTTGATATACCGTATACCTCAACATTATTCCTAAAATTGAAATCAGCAATCTCAACTTTAAAAGCAAACTTCTTTTCCAACAAAGAGTTCAACTCACTGGGAAATCCAGTATCAGCGAGATCAGCCTATAATATTGTTTAGAAAAAACATGTGTTACATAAATAGTGTTTCATATAAACAACAAACTAAGAAGTTGAATATGACTAAATAATAAAATAACCTGATCTTTAATAGCAAGCAGTTCAGATGTAGTTTTGTTGATAAGAAGTTTGGCATCGCGATCAAAAAGTGTTAACGAAACAACACCACTGCCGTCTTGAACTCTTAGCTTAATCTTATACCTAAAGTAATTTTTTTAATCAACAACATGTCAACAATTATTATCTAAAATATTTATTTATACATTATACCTAGGAGTAGGTGTAACACCCAAAGTGTTACATCTCTGATTCTTGCATTCATAAACGCCATCGCCTTCCACGACATTCACGCTCAACTTACGATTACAATTATTGCAACTGACATAGTACCATTCAAATTCAGTACAAACTGCCTTTATGGTGCCGAAACTATAATACTCTTTGGCTGAAATAAATGACTTAAACAAATTAACATATACTTCTGGTAGATGTTATAAATTATAACTACACGGGATTATTAATAATTACCTGCAATATTGTGCTAATTTCACAAATGTTGTAAAATGATGTAGCCTTCAGAAACTCTTCATCAAGAGTAGATATCAATTTTACAGGAATCGGCCTACGAACAGGTTCATCAACGTTGAAGTCCAAAAACTCAAACAAACGGCAGAACAAATTTAAATGTATAAAAAATGACAAATGTAAGGAAAATAATTATTTAATTAACAATTAGGACATTTAATAATAATATTACAGTGTCTTATAATCTTCGATCTAAAAATTATCATCATTATATGTTAACTGTGACAACATTTGTCACATGTAGAAGATGATCACATCCTCCGAAGGAGTCCAAGAAATTATGATATCTAGCTGAGGTCAAAAGGTTTTGAAAAACTTAAGGTGTAACACCCCGTAACCGCAGCGGAAACGTAAACGGGGTGCAACAGACACGTCTGATATCAACAGCATTGCTTATAAAGAAAACACCACTACATTAATTCACACCATATTACATTGTTCCGAGTTTAGTTACCGTCTAGGCGTTAACACATAAGTTTTACCAACATTACATTAACATATTTAAAACAAAAAGATCATTTAGCTTCCACAAAAAGCACGCATCGTCAAGCATGTAGCAATTATTCCAGTTTGGGGGTACCTAAAAAGCATGTAAAGAAAACGGGTCAACTACGAATAGTTGGTGAGTTTCACTATTTTAAATAAACAGTGACAAATCATTATAATGATCATATATTAGCGATGTAATTATGCTGAGCCCACAAGTGAAACCTCTGACTATCCACACACAACCCCGTGGCATACTCCGCCCACGAACCTGCCCCAAACCGCTATGCCTAACATTACATAGCAAAATAAATAACAACAAAATAGACATGTGCAACTGGCTGGGAAACATCAGCAAATCCATGCCGGACCAGTTGGGTTTGTCAGACCAATAGTACTATTCACACTCTACCGGCTTTTAGCTAATCACTCGTGTTGCGGGGCCTTACAATGTTAGCAACTCAGACAATTACCATCTTAGTACATTTCCGTACGATTCCCGTACAATAAAACATATATAAATACACGCAAATCCATGCGTTCAGTATGTACTTAAACATTTCAATAACAACATGCTTTCCGCCGCGGGAAAATATTTAAAAACAATTCAAAAAAAGGGGCTCGTGAAACTCACCTTATCAAAGCAGGTAACACAGTACGCAGCTACTAATCCGGATCTGTAATACGATCCCTAAGTTCGTTACTATACAATCACTATTAATATAACTTTAACCGTGCTAACCGGTACCTCTGGGGACACTGTTAACCCAGTACTGTACCCGTTCCGGGGGCAATGTTAACCCAGAAACACTTCTCCGGACTCAGATTGTGATATCGTTTAGAGTTTAATAGTTAAAATTACTATTAGTTCGTTTTCCCCGTTTTGCGTGCCTAGCACGGTTATCCGTTTTTACGTTTCAAAAATGAGTTTGGTCACACACGGCCCGAAAATAGTTGTTGACTGATAATTTAATTAGAGTTGTGAAATTAGAGCTCGGTTTAGACGCCCCGATTGGCCGCGGGACCCGTTTCCGTCTTGAGTGTACCGGAAACTGTTAAATCGGATAAAATTACTCAAATCATCCGAATTATTTTCGGATGATTTATTTTTACTTGTTTAACTCAGTTTTATGGAAATAGTTCATTTTTGGGGTTTTTATACACCAGTCAGCTCGTTTAGGAGAACTTTACCGGTTTACGCGTTTTAAGCTTTAAAAGTTTGTTTTTATTTTCTTTTTAGCACAAATAATTATCCGTTTAATCTCGGATCTTGAAATTTTGCACAAATCACTTTTTGACAGTGGGGAATTTTATAAAAATATTTCCAGAATTAATTTTTATATTTAAAATTTATTTATCTATTTTTAAACACCATTTAAACACTAAATATGTCGTAAATACCAAACGATCTTAGAAAAATCCCAAATTTTTCCTGGATGACCCCTGCCATCCCCATAGTCCCCTGTAATTTTTCCAGAACTAAAATCTCTTTTTACATGCCATTTTCACTAAAACCGAGCTAGAAAACCCTAGAACTCGTTTAACCGAAAAGCCTACTTAGACTTCTCCAACTGACCTAAAATTCTGTGTGTGACTTTTACATGTTATAAAAAGCTTATCTGGAATTTACCAGAATTTTTCATGATATTTAACTATTTTTCACCATTTTTAGCCAAAACCAAGCATTAAATTCACCAAATATTCATCCTTTGTCCAAAAATTACCAAATTTTCACAGATCTCATATTTTCATGTGTAGATCATCTCTGTGAAATTTCGTAGCCTAACTCTAAACGTACCACAATCTGTCCAAAACACTCATAATCGAACATAAACCGAATATACCTTTTGTTTTCCGCCACTACAAGCTACAAACTCGTCTTTCCGCCTTATCTACCACTAAATACAGAACCTACAACCAACATACCACAATACCAAGCAAGTTACACTCACCATCAAGCCTCTTACACTATAGTTTCGGTTATTGTTTCAAAACTAAAGTTTAAACCGTAAAAATTCGTTTTTGGTTCGTTTAACTCCTTTCTTGGACCAAGATCCCTTGTATAACCCGTATACATCACTTGATCATGCAAGAATCGGTTTCATCTCGGATTTTCACCCTTTTTCACTTGAAACCTCATTTTCTTGCAAATAAACTCGAGAAAGGAAGATGAAAACGTAAATAACTCGATCTTTACCTCGTTGTTCTTGCTAAAAATCTCGGTTTTTAGTTCAACATTTGGAGAGAGTTGAAGAACTTGAAATGGTTGGTTTAGAAAAAAAAATGATAAGGCTTGGGGTATAAACCCCTAGCCGATCGGAACTCAAGGGGGAGGTGGGGTGGGACCCACCTTTCCATTCTTAGCCACTCATTTGGATTTCTGAAATCCGGATAATGTTTTGGATAATCTGGTTCAGTTCGTTTTTCGGTTAACTGTTTAATTCGGCTTAAAACGAGGCTAAAATGGTCGTTTTCGGCTTAAAAAAAATTTATATAAAACCGATTTAAAACTTTAAAAACTTAAACCATGACATTTATTAACTTAAAACATCATATTATTAATAATTGCGCATCTTTTTCGGCTTGATCGATTGTCTCTTGCTCGGTTTGGTATTAAAGGTTCCGTTTAATGTACCGACGTACCATTAACTCGAAAATTCTTTTTCTGTGCTTTAATTCACTTATCCCGAAGCTTTAATACTTCGTAAACATCACTAAATATCATATATCTCGTCTATAATGTAATCCTCGATTCGTTCGGGTTTCAACAACCGTTAATCGGTTGATCGTATTTCCAATACGATTAACTGTATAATCGAGTATAATCCGTACTGTGAATCATACATACTCGTATCAACGCATTATAATTCATATATTCCTTATTAAATAACACATAAATAGTATATACCGGCTAGGGTATACCTGATTTTGCCGGAATCGTTACATAAGGTAAGACCTAAGTTAGCGGGCAACATCATCCAGTTAACACCAACCCGAGATATGTCGCGATTATGTACAACAAACGTTTTGCAAAAGAAGTGATCAACTTGACCGAAGAAGCATAGTGACAACATTGCCTTATTTTGAAAATTGATTGAAGCAGTATATAGTAAAAAATGTGCCTCATTTTGAACATCTTAGTTGTAGTTAAATCAGATGCCACTTAAAAAGAAATCTGATATTATCATTGTCGGATGTTTAAACATTGTAAAATGCAACATTTATAAAATATGAATGATCTATGTAAGTATGTAACTGTGTTTGAAAATGCTATAGTTATCCTTATATCTACTGCCCAGCCCCCCAATAGTTATGCTTATATCTACTGTAGATATGCAGTCCGTCTGGCGCAACGCGCCTGGTAAAAAACTAGTTTGTATATAATAGATAATTGGTGTGGTTAGATAAAAGATCAAGAAATGAATGGCTTGAGTGATCGTTAACGAATCAATAAATATAATATTTTATTAACCCCCGTGATGAACTTTGTATTTTTCGTCCACATCTTTTAATTATCAAAAAGTTATGGGCCGGTTGTTTCAAATTTAGCATATTTGTATATGAAATTCTGAACTGACTAGGGTTTTAACTAGCGCGATATGCCGGGTAAGTTGGTAAAACTTAAGTGTTGTCGTTTCGGGTGTTGAAACGATAAGTCGACGGGAATTCGATCGATTTCAGTGTTGTGTGTTGTGATACCGTAACTAAAAACAAAAAATAAAAAAATATATATATAAAAATTGAGGTGGACCAATGGATAGCGTCGGAAAACCCCGACGTTGGAAAAACTTGAGCGTTGTCGATCCTGGCATTGAGATAGTGAGGGTACACAAATTTGACCAGTTTCCGCCACGATCGTTACAGTACCAGAGCTAAAACAAAAAAAATACATTGGCATTTGGTTGGTTTTCGTTGCATGCCGTACGATTCAAATTTATAACAAATGTGACGAGTCTATGTGATTTCAGTCGGTTTCCGTCACGTTCGTTAGGATACCGAAACAAAAAAAAACAAAATTCACAATTGGTCAGTTTTTGTTACGGTACCAGAGCGAAAAAAGGATAATATACAAAATTAAGGTGCATGAATAGGGTGGTGTCCGTCGGTATTTTCGAGTGTTGTCAGTCTTGGACGTTGAGGCAACGAGCCTAGATTGAAACAATCGATTTCCATCACATTTGAACGGTACTAGGATTCAATCAAACAAAAAACTACAAAATTGACGTTTGGTCGGCTTGCGTTATTTCGTTACGATACTAGAACAAAAACAAAAGAAAAACATAAAAGAAATAGAAACAAAATAATAATAATAATAATAATAACAACAACAACAACAATTGAGGGATTTGCTATACCAAGTGTCTTTATCACTTTTCTTAAATAAATATGCTTTTAAATTTGACGTAAAGAAATACAATATTTTGAGAAAGGCAATGAATTTTAATATTGCCAAGTATTTTGAAGATCCATTCATAGTGAACTGTTTGGAGAAAAAGTTTAATACAGACCTGGTATTAATTTTAATTATAAAATTTATTACGTTTATTATATTTGAATTATAGTTTTACTTTATTTTTTAATTTCTTTGCAGCCTGAGATTTCTGAACAAAACCTGGTTACCAGCGGAGATTGTGAATCCGAAGTGTCACACCCCAACCTAAGGTGGAAATGCCGGGGCGTGAACTGATTGCTCACAGCTCTCAAGGTACCATCCTGCAATATTTAGTTGACAATATCTATTAATAAATTCAATTTTCAAATAAATAAAAACAAACAAGTACATAATCCATAAATACAACAATACAAATTTATATTTGTAATGATCTTGATTAAAGTTCTTCTAACTTAATTATTCACTAAGTCCTCAACAACTTGCATTAAATTCCCACGATAACCTGCATATGTGCATAAAATAGAAATTTTGTCAACAACACATGTTGAGTGAGTAAAAACACCAGTTTAAGACACTACACTAATAATATATAATAAATAAAGTAAGATGCACACTGTTCATGTGAGAATAAACAGTTATACCATAGAATATAAACAATCAATCAAACCATAAAGAAAGGGCTAAACCATTGCCATACGAATGGGCATTGGTTACCAAAAATGAGTTGTCGGTAAGCTCGATGCCAGATGAACTGGACGATGGCTTCTACGACGGTTGTATGATCATACTATAATGTGAATATGTTAGACCTCTTCGAAATGTATTCAAATAACGCAAGTAATCAAATAGCAAGTTAGGCATAAACGAATATACACACAAGGATTAACAGTTGCAGTTTTGAATACTAGATAATACATAAATACTGTAAATTTAAAATAAGTAAAAAGGAGAGTGATTATTCACCTGATTAGATGAACAAGTAAAAGTGAGGATGTGAGGATGAGAGCAGTTAAACCCATTCAGGATTCACCGACAAGGATTCCTAATTAATTAATATAATATTTTAGTAATTAGTTTACCAAAAACGAAAATGGGTCGAGTAACAAATATAATATATTGGGTGGAAAACCGAGTTGTTAGACGGAGACACAGTATTTGAAACCTTTTAACACTATCTTTATATCTATCATATGCAACAATCATAACATCTTTATTATCATTTTATTTCAAATTTTATCAACTTTATTATATTTGAATTATAGTTTTACTTTATTTTTTAATTTCTTTGCAGCCTGAGATTTCTGAACAAAAATTGGTTGCCAAAGGAGATTGTGAATCCGAAGACACGGTCAATAACAAGGTAAATATTTGAAACCTTTTAGCACTATATTCATATCTATCATATGCAACAATCATAACATCTTTATTATCGATTTATTTTCAAGGAATTTATATCATTAACGGTGAGAATATCATAACTCCAATTCAAATGGTGACACAAACCGTCAGAGTTCTCCACCATCCAATTTAAAGACAGAACTTGAGATATCTATGGCGTTGATGATCCGCCTGTTACAAATTCAAGTAATAAATCCAACAGAAAACAGGTTTTGTGTGACAATTATGGAGCTATTAATTCCAAATATTGAAAAATATATGTGTCGTCGTCACTTTAAAAACAATATTTGTGTTTCTTTTCTTTTTTAGGTTGCCGGTCTTTTTTTTTCGGTAAATACATTTGAGTTTGTGGATTTTTTTATTGGTGTGTTTCATGATTGGTTGTTTGGTTGCTTTGACATTTCAGAATTCTTGATGGTTTATAAATAATGCTTTACAATAATAAAGCAAAATTTGGGTTGGTTTTATTTTTAGGTTTCAATTATGTTTCAAGGGCAAACATGTTTACTTGGTTAGTTTTTAACTTCTTATTATTATGTTTGATTGGTTGGTTTTACATTTGATGTTTGATTGGTTGGTTTGACATTTGACATGTTATAATTATGGTTTATACTTTGCAAAAATAAATTTTCTTATTTTCGTTTGACATTTCAGAATTTTTTAATGGTTTATGAATAATGCTTTGCAATAATAAAGCAAAATTTGAATTGATTTTATTTTGAGGTTTCAATCATGTTTTAAGGGTAAATACGTTTACTTGGTTAGTTTTTAACTTATTATTATTATTATTATTATTATTATTATGTTTGATTGGTTGGTTTTACATGTGATGTTTGATTGTTTGGTTTGACATTTGACAGGTTATAATTATGGTTTGTGCTTTGCAAAAATAAACTTTCTTATTTTCGTTTTCAAATTATCAAACTATTTGATCGGTTTATGTTTCTTATTTTTTTTAACCCAACCCGTGTGCTACATGTTGATAAACTGTTTTGTGTCTCGGTCTTTGTATTATGTATTTTGGTTAATAGAATAATGTATAGGGGTATTTTGGTTATTAATGTAAAGGTTCATTCGTTAGGTCTGTCTAACGAACAAGACCCACTTATTTTATCCTTATTTGCGATATATGTTAATGAATGATTGTTGACGTATAAGGTTTATTCGTTAGGGGATGTTAACGAATGAACATAACTTATGATAACGAATGAGATGCTCATTCGTTAGGCCTGTATAACGAATGAACTCGTCTTTAATATATAACCTGTAAAGTATTCTAAGTTAGAATAGTTCTTATTATTATTATTATCATTTAAGCCTCATTACTCTGTCCAAATACTCTCTCAACACACACACTTAACGTAATCGCCAGGTCCTAATCGTAGTTCATATCATAGATTAGATCTTAAACATATTGAATGAACATTGGATTCTCAAGTGGTATCAAACCTACTGTCTAATTGAATTGTGATTAGGAATCGTTTACAACGCAATTAAATCATCAATTGATTGTTCGTTGTGTTTAAATGTATTAAAAATTTAGTTTGGACTGTTAATGGTATAAAATCATTCAATTAGGTATTGAATTCTTCATAATTAGTATGAATTGAACTCTAGGATTTTTCATCTTGATGTTATGAACATCTGTTAGAGGTTAATTGTATTAGTTCTTCGTAAATTGGTGTTCTGAGTTTACGCGGGAACAAAGTTTGATTTGGATGAGTTTTTGGTAAAATTAGACAACAATTGTTTTGTGTTTGTTGTTTGGATTTGTTTGATGATGTTCGGAATGAACTGACGAGTTGACTGAGTGGTTAATTACGAGATTTGGTTGAGGTTTGAGAAGTTTGGACTGATTGAGTGTTGGTTCGTATTAAGTTTGAATATGGAAATGTGCTCATTCGTTCTTTTCTTGAGCTCATTCGTTAGATTCAACAGCTCATTCGTTAAGCAGTTGTAACCGTTTTTGACAACTATTCGACATTTATAACAACATATTTGTTGTAATTCCTCATTTGTTCACTAAACCTTCATTCATTACACACATCCGTTATTGTTCATACGTGTGAACAGTAGCATTCATTCGTTGATTGCATTCGTCATTGCTTCATTCGTGTACTCCTCATTCGTGTGAATAATTTATGGTTATTGTTCATTCGTTACACAAACATACCACATTCGTTACCTAAAGTACTCTTGACTTTCATAGATTGTCAATTTTCACCCCATATTTTCAAATTTGACAGTTTTTACCTTTGAATTTTCAAAATGACAAACTTTTATGCACTTGCATCCTAGAATGCTTTAATGCCGCTGAACCTAGATTCTGAGATCGGGTCTCACACTAAATGCCCGAGACTCATGAATTTATGTGATTTCTCGAAATGGGAACCAAGTTTTAATGCTCACTTGGGATCTGTTCATCCGGATTGTATGCAGAGTTTGGATGTTGTTTATAAACCTGTACTGGTTGCTTATGATTTTGTTGGGTTGACAGAGAAGATTTTTTTAGACATGACAAATGATGAAAAGAAAGCTTACGAGATTGAGACAAGATCTTATTCTACGTTAAATATGTCTTTACATGAAAACATTTTTCATCAAGTAAGCAACATTAAAGTATGTGCTTTGTTGTTTCAACATTTGAAAGTAAGGAGCATGGGAAATACCAAGGACAACAAGAAATCGATGTAAAGTTTCAGTTCAGAAAAATTTGTTTGTTGAACGGAGAAACTCTGACTGAATTATTGACAAGGTTTTGTCACCTGATCACTAAGATGAGTAATTTCGAGATGCCACCAAGTGAGATTGATCAGTTTGATACTGTGAAGAATGTTGTACCCGCTTCATTTTCCACGTAGTTTCTTATGCTTAAAGAAAACGGTTTCTTTAAGAATAAAGAACTCACAGCAATAGAAGCCGTTTAACAATTATAAGAAATGTAATTTGACTTAAAATGTTAGAATTCTTCCAAGGATAATCAAAATCCAACTCTTTATTGGGGAGCACTTCCTTCAAGCAGTACATCTGTACCGACCATAATTTTTTATTCTCAAACAAGTCAAGATATTCCTCAAAGTGCCAAAGCTATCCCTAATGTATCTTTTATGGCTTCTGGACCAGGTTCTTCATCTGGTAGAATTTCTCAAAATCCATAGCCACCGAAGGTTAACATGCAGGAGGCAGAACGACAATTTTCTTTCATGTGCGCTTTTGTGATTTCATACGAACAATTGTTGGGCAGCCAGATTTCTACGAGTGTTTTAAGTGATGAGGACTATGACCAAATCGATCCAGATGATCTTGAACTAATGGATCTTAAATAGAATATGGCCATTATTGTTAGAAAGGTCAAGAATTTCATGGAAAAGACGGGAAAAGACTTACCGATCGATGAACAAAATAATTGTCTTTGATAAATTTAAATTCAAGTGTTACAATTTCCAGGAATTAGATCATTTTGCTAATAAGTGTGATAAACCAAAGAAGGAGTATTCAGGCCCTAGGACTCAAGATAGAAACTCAAACAAGAAGTATTATAACATTGAGTCAAAAGAAACGACAAATGGGGCTGAGTTAGTCAAGCCAACTAGGTCACAAGCCTAGATTGCACAAGAAGGGATTGACTGGTCTCAAAGGCTTTTAGGGAATACATATTCTGAAATTGAAATATTCTCATTGTAATGAAAAAAAGTTTAAACTTGAGGCTATTCATCAGCACAATGAGACGTTAGTGCATGACTTGACTATTTTCATGATAACTATAGACAAGCAACTGGGATGTAACATCCCGTTTCCTATTTCGGTTAATAAAATAAAATATTGAATTAATATGAGTTGGGCTAGTGTTGGGTTAAATAATAATTGGTAATAGGTTTGGATTAATAAGGAAAGAAGAAAGACCATGGGCTTAAGCCCATGACCCATGATATAAATACCTTAATTATCCATTAAATCCATTCATTTCACCCATTCCAAACACCACCCAAAACACACACTCAAGCTCTCTCTCATCTTTCTCTCTTTATCTAGAAATAATAACAAGATGAAACCGGACATCAATCCGAGGTAACGATAGTATAGTATGGATCCTAACCCGCTAGATCTAGTCGCAAAACGACGAACCGACACCCTAAACCGTTAAAGTCACGAGGTCCGGATGGAATTGGGTATAAACCGATAAAAATATGAGCTTAGGGGCACCATAGCCCAGATCTGGATCTAACGGGACGAAAAACGGTGAAAACGGTGGAAAACGGGTGAGATCTCGTTTTTCCAGTGATATCTCGGGTTTCTGGCAATGACGGCGCCGGAAAGGCGGCGTACGAGGAAGGAATGTCAGGGAATGTTTTTGACATTCGCTTACCTAACCCTAATTTCGTTAACGGAAGAATAACGAATTAACAAGCAATTTGTTATGCCCATTCGTTAAGAAGAAATAACGAATTCGCAGTAGTTCGTTAAGCCATTCGTTAAGTAATTCGTTAACGGAGAACTGACGAATGAACCCCTAGTTTGTTATAAAGGCCAGTTCGTTATAAAGGTCCATTGGTTAAGAAATAACGAACGAGTCCATTCGTTAAAGGACATGATAACGAATTGGATGACGAACTAAAGTTTGAAATAATGACATAAAGGTCCCTGGACTTAAGGTAATATGGATTAATTACAAAGAAGCCCTCAAACTTTATGAATTAGCAAATAAAATAATAATTAAGAATTCTAATGAAAAATGTGTTAAGACTGCTCGACCCCAGCCAGGGGCTCTGCCCCTTGGACCCTACTAGGGGCTGCCGCCCCTAGAACCTCACTGCCAAGGGCGCTTCCTCCGGACCCCCGTTCATTGAGGGTTATAATTAAGCAAGAAACGTGATATGGGTAGTGATAGTTAATTGATACTTGTAATTGTTATACAGTTAGTCGCGCACAGCTAAAGAAAGGAATAACCATTAACGGTGAACGTAACAGAACTCAGGTGAGTTTCTAGCACCATTTCATTGTTATGTTTTCGAGGCTGTGTACATACTCAATGTGAACGTTAATACACTTACCTTAAATGGTAAGTGCATGCTATAAGATTGATGTGATAATATGTATGAGTGTTATGAATGAATGCTAGTTGGTGCGTGAACGATCTTCGGATATTGCGGCATCGCCAGGATAGGTGAGTTATGACGGATGTGTGAATGATAAATGAATGATTATGAGTATGTATGAATTATATAGTTAAATGGATGTGTAAAGATGTGTATGTATGGTTGAAAGGAAAGAAGGGACCAGACCCTACTAATATCTGAGATAGAAGGGACCAGACCCTAATAATATTTGAGATAGAGAAAAAGGGACCAGACACTAATAATATATCAGATAGAGAATAAAGGGACTAGACCCTACAAATATCTGAGATGGTAAAGATAGTTACATATGTATAATGAAAGTATGAAAGTATGATGATATGAGAGAATGTATGAACAATTGTATGAAAGTATGAAAGAAAGAAAGTTTATATATGTACGAACGAAAGAAACTTAACATGCTAAGTATGTAATATGTATCTTCGGATACGTATGAATGTAAGTAAGCGAATGTATGAATGTATGTTGCCTGATTAACCAGAACTCACTCAGCGTAGCTGAATTTCTGTATGCACGCAGGTGAATAGGTTGAGATAGCTGGTTTGAGGGAGGGCACGTGGCATGATCTGAAGAGGCTGGCATCTGAAGACTTGTCATGATTTTTTGATAATATATTTTATGCTATGTTTTTTTTTAAAATATACAAGTTATGAATGTTGTAATAAATGGTTGACCTTTATTATATTATTCCACGAAAGTTTAAATTAACTATGATATTTATAATTGTTTTTATGAGTAAATCCAACGCCAAAGTAGGGCACCGGGATCGGGGCCTTACATGGGAGTCTGGGACTAAAGAAAAGTCAATTGCAAAGATTGATGCTTTGTCCTAGTAATCATGATTTTCCAAAATTAAGGACCAAGATTACTAAGCTTGAAAATGAGGTTTTGGAATTGAAAAATAAATTGGGTAAATTTAGAGATTCATCATTTTTTTTAAATGAAATAATCAAAGTAAGTGGTCGACAAAAAGGAAGTAAAAATGGTTTGGGATTTTGTTGAAGTTTCTCCACCGTTTCAAAATGATTATACTAAATTCCAGTCATGGGAGATCGTGAGGAAGTTGATATTAATAGTCCTTTGACTGTTGATCTTCCTGTGAATGTGAACAAGGTAATAAAAAAGGAAGAATCTAAACATGTAAATCTCAAAAAATCAATCCTTAAAGTGCCAATTATAGAATCTCATGTTCAAAGCAATAAAGTATTCTTTGAAACGAATTGTGAAGTTTTAATTGAAGACGCGGTTGAACCAGATGTTGACATGTGGTACACAAAGAAGAGAATATTCTATTTTCTAATCATATTCTTTGTAAACCACATGAAGTTGAGAAAGCTGTGTATGGCTCAACATCTTCTTATGTAAAAGAAACACCATCAGAAAAACCCATGATTTCTGATAAGGATTTAATGAAATTCATTAATCTTTTTAAAAGTAAAGTATCAACTGATAGGGTTTACAAACATAATGGAGTTTATAAAGTGTTTACCGACAAAGATTTTACTTTAAGTTTGATATAACCTGAATTGATTAAAATCATACTTATGAATGAGACGTAAAGCTTGAAAGAACTTGAGAAGGCTTTTGAGAAGTCAAAATTGGTTTACAAGAATAAGTCTTAAACAAAGGTGAAAAATCAATTTTTAAAACCCATGCAGTTTGTCAATTCGACTGTAACAGATTCACTTAAGAGTTTTTCTGATTGTTTGAATATAGATATTTACAAGAACAAATGTGCAAATAAACAAAGTTACTCTAATGTAAAAGTTGGATCAAGTCAACTTGAATTTTCACACACGCATGTTGTGTCACCATAAATGTTTGTGGATATGAGAACTTGCTTCTCATGTGGTGAACGTGGGCATGCTGCAAAACAGTGTGAATCTAGGGTTAAACCAACTAAGAAACCTTTGGAAAAGGAACAAGTTCCTTTGGTTAAAAGTATTTTGAAAAGACAGCCTTCACAAGTCGAGTTTGGTGATACTCAAATAATGTTTCATGACATTCATCCAAGAAAGATTGTGAATGTTAAAGTAAATTATTCTAAAGTAACTTGCAAACCGCTTGAGCTTGTTAAACCAATTTGTAAGAATGAGGATTCGAGTGTGTTCCGTGATAAGTATTTAAAACTTAAGTCAAAGAAACCTTTGACTTATCAACAAGTTCAACGGTCACATCAGAAAACCAACAAAAAGGAATCCAATGTGAGTACGGTTCTTTTTGATGATCTTCCAACAAGGCAACTCGAAATTCCGAAAGGAAATAGAGGCAGAGCCAAAGAGTAAGGCTTGGGCTGCCTTTTTGAACTAAACATCTACTTGAATGTGCAAAGTTCATCCAAAACTATTTCAGGAGACAAATGGATCATGGATAGTGGATGCTCTCAACATATTACCGACAACCTTAATCTCCTTACTAATGTGAAAGATATTCAAGGGGGATATGTGCTGTTTATGGGTAATCAAGGTGGATTGACTACTAAAGAGGGTGAAGTATCAAATGGTCGAATTACATTCAAGAAAGTTAATTATTGTGATAAAGCGGATCATAATCTGTTGAGTGTTTCACAGATTTGTGATAAAAAGTTCACTACCTTATTCACTGATAAAGAATGCATCAATCTCAAACCGGGATTTGTTATTCCCGAGGCCATGGCTGTCATGAGATCACCTCGATAAAAATGATATCTATGTGCTTGATATGGCTTATAAAGTATTATCTTCTTCATCTACAACGTGTTTCGTCTCTAAAGAAACTGATAAGGACACATCTGATGGCACAGAAGGATGGTCACATCCATGTTCTGAAAATGAATCATTTGATGGAAAATGATTTGGTGGATGGTGCATCATTGAAGAATTACAAATTGACGGATCAATGTATTGCATGCAAAAAGGTTAAATAGGAGAAGAAATCACACCCGTTAAAGCACATTAACTCATTGATACTCCTTTGGAACGAATTCATATGGATTTGTTTGGTCCTGTGAACTGTCAGAATATTGTTGGAGATCTTTATTGTTTGGTTGTCACCGACGACAATACAATATTCTCTTGGGTGTTATTTATGAGTACAAAGGATTAGACACCAGTTCTAGTACAAAATTTGATATCTATAAAATAGAATTGCTTTACAGACATAAAGTGAGACGAATTCGAAATGATAACAGTACGAAGTTTAAGAATAGTATGCTTGACTTTTTTTGTATTTAAAGAGGTATTCATCGTAAATATTGTGTTCCGTATCTGCCACAACAGAATGGTGAAGTTGAAATGAAAAATATAAAATTGATTGAAGCGGCTAGAAAAATGTTGGTGGATTATAAGCTTCCTGTTCATTTTTGGAATGAGGTTGTGAATAGCGCATGCTATAAACTGAATCATATCCTCACGGATAAGAATCTCAAGAAGAGAAATTATGATTTGCTTAACAACTTTAAGCCAAATCTTCAATTTCTCGAACCCTTTTGGTGTCCTTGCACAATGTTTAAGCGAGATGTGGGTAAATTCGAAGAGAAAGAAATTCAGTACTTTCTTGGGTATGCATAACCTAAGAAACGTGTATTTAGTTTCTCTTCTGGCTGTCTCGAAGAATGGTATCACGTTGATTTTCAACAATGCACTACTCCACCTGCGGGAATGATACCTGATTGGATGTTCGACCATGATGAATATTTGGTTCGTGCTTATTTGGAAGAACAATTGTTTTCCATACCAAGATCTTTAAATTATGGCGATAACGCTGTACAAGATCAACCCGAAGCATCAAAAGATGTTTTTATATCTTCTGGTGATGCCGACTTTGAAGATTCTTCTTCCGCCCCATTTGTTGAAACTCAAGATGTTCCTGAGTTACACGTTGAAGTATCTTCCCTATCTTTGAATGATCAATCGGATGAATAAAATGTTACTAATCTTCAAGATAATGTTTGTAGTTCTTGAAATTCCAACACTTCGGATTCATTCTTGTCATCCCTAGGATAATATCATTGGTGATGTGAATGAAGGTGTTCGTTGTAAGGCCCCATTCCCGGTGCCCCACTTTGGCGTTGGATTTACTCATTAACATAGTTTTAAATATCAAAGTTAATTAAAAACTTTTCACGGAATATAAAAACATCAAACATTCATTACAAAATATTAAAAACTTGTTTTAAACTTTCAAATTATCTTATCCTAAAACATCATAACTTTTTCTTCACTTGATGCCAGTCAACTCAATCCATGCCATGTGCCTCTCTTAAGCCAGCTCTTTCATCCTATTTGCTTGCATGCATACTAAAAAACAGCTATGCTGAGTGAGTTCTAGTTAATCAGGTAGCATACATTTCATACACATACTTAAATATATGCATCCAAAGATACATATTATATACTTAACTTGTTTACCTTCCTCTCATACATACATACTTACATACATTCCTGCTTACATACATACGTTCTTTCATACTTTTATACTACATGCATAACCATCTTTACCATCTCAGATATTAGTAGGGTCGGGTCCCTTCTATCTCAGACATTATTAGGGTGTGGTCCCTTTTATCTCATAAATTATTTGGGTCTGATCCCTTCCTTTTCTTTCTCAGATATTATTAGGGTCTGGTCCCTTCTGTCTCAGATATTAGTAGGATCTGGTTTCTTCTAACTCAGATATTAATAGGGTCTGTTCCTCTCTATCTCAGATATTATTAGGGTATGTTCCCATATTCCCATTCCATACAACCATACATTCATTGCCATACATGAATTAGATATATATATATATATACATACATACATATATTCATAAACATCTACGTATATACTCCTAACCAATTCTACATTCTTTCATCATTTCAATTTCATTCATATATATTTCATAAGACATTCATATAGCTTACACTTACCACTTAAGGTAAGTGTATTAACTAACACATAGGAGTATGCACATTCCCCGAAAAACATAACAGAGAAAAGGGGCTAGAGACTCACCTGTGACATTCGTCAATTTCGGGTTATCTTGTATTTGTTTTTATGTTGTAAACCGACCCGATTTATATCTCGAGCATATCAAATATACAAAATATTGAATTTTATTTTACTAAATCTTTCCCGCTTGTTCAATTTGAATAAACCATGTTACGGATTTGAAAACGCCTTTAAAGCACTCAAATTACATCGAAAACGAACTTCTGGGACGCAAAACAAACCACGCAAAACAAACTGGACCAACCCACCCCACCCCAGACCACGCTGCTTCACGCAGCCAGGGCCGGGAGGCTGGTCGCGTGGCGTGGGAAGCTATCTGCAGCTACAAATTCAAAATTCTTGTTGTTTTGTGCTTTGCTTGCTTGTTTAACCAACATATTTTCATGCAAACATGAAAGGTAACCTTAGAAAGAACCCTTGACCCTTACCCTATAAATATAAGACCCTCTTCTTCATTTTACACCTGCTCAAACTCCAAATTCTCTCTCAAATTCAAAGATCTTAAGGTTGTTCTTCATGTTCTTGGGAATTTGACTTTCCAAAGTCAAATTAACCATAGTCTTTCATTTTAATCAACTTGTGATCTCTTATTAATACTTGAAGCTTGTTATACAACATACATATAATATACACCCCTTGTTACCTTTGTTGGTCACTTCTCCGGTCTTGGTCGGTGGAGTGTCGGGCCTCGTAAGGCAAGGCTTCATGAAAGACTCACGTGGTTCTTGATATATATATATATATATATATATATATATATATAATTATATAACTTGTTTATGCTTACTAACCATGCTTAACTTCTGCTCATTTTAGTTTGTATTTCTTATTTGTTGAATTCCATGGTTATTGGTTTATAGAGACTAGCCTCGATTTAACCGTAAATTGCTCCAAACCGTAAACCGAACTTTGTTTACTAGTTTTGTTAAATAATTGTATAAACATGCTTTCTGTTAGATTTAAGTTTCTAAAATCATTTTTATGAGTAACATGGTTATGGGTTTGTAGAATCTAACCTCGCTCTTGACCCGAAACAAGATCTGAACCGAAAACCGAACTTTCGTTTAAAGACTTTGTTGTTGACTCTTTTGTTGTAAATCTTAACTATTATCATTTATAAATTTTATACAAGTTCTTTGATGTTTGGGCATGTGGTAACCATTCTTGATCTTATTCCGAGTTGGAAACCGAACCAAACCAAACTAAACCGAGTTCACTCGCTTAAGACACACAAGTGTGTTTCTAGATATCAAGACTTGTATATTTCTTTAAAAATCATTTATAAACTGCTTTTAATTATTTTCTCAAAGTACTTGGAATGTTGAATCCAACTTGATCTTATAACAAACTTTGGACCGACAAAACCGAACACTCACTTAACAGACATTGTTAGATCTAAAGGAATAGAACTACATACTTGGTTAAGTCTTCTTAGATTTTATTGAGTTATCTCATAACATTTATTATTTAGAAAAGTTGACCTTGGGTTTGACAAGTACCATGACCCGAACCAACAACCCGAACACTCGTCAAAACCTGTTTTAGTATCTATATTATAATGGGACTTGCATTTTTGCATTTTTACCCACCTTATTACCTAACACAGGTTGAGTAAAATTAAGGGCTAGATACTTTAACCCGGTTTCGAGCAAACTTATATTTTAAAAGGACTATTATTATAATTTCCTAATTATTTACATTTTAAACCTTAAACTTTAAATTGTTTGCATTTCTTATTATTTATTTTATTTAAAGATTTCCTAGATAACCTTTCTAATACAAGACTTCCTTTCATCTAGGCTTTGCTCGTTAAACCTCATTCTTCCGGTTGCTTGTCATTTTAACAAAAAAGTTTATTACTTGAACGTGAGTACTTTTCATCCCCCGTTTTTCCATCTTTCGTTTTGGGGTGATATTGCATAGTTATTTAAATTAAATGTTTTATACTTGAGTCTTAAACCACAAACTTTATTGTATACCTTACTTAAATAAATTCTCGATTTGGTGTTATATGCTTACATGCTTAATTGCTAATGAGTTTACCGCTTTTGGTTGGTTGATTCATAAATCCGAGTATATTTGGCATCCCCTTATAGAAAGGCGTCGTTAATGTATTCTTATTAACAATTTCATATAAATCCGAATCTATTTGGCATCCCATTATAGAAAGGTTTCGTTAATTTATTCTTATTATCGATTTCATTATCTAAATTGTTGCTATTATTTATTGTTTTGTATACATGTTGTGGAATTTCCTATTATATACTTATTGTTCAAAACTATGAAATTTTTCACCAACCTTTGTGTTGACAAATTCTATTTTATGCAATGTTACAAGTTTAACTTTAGGTTAACTCGAGGACGTGAAGAATAACGTAATCAAGACTATTAGGATATTAGTAAAATGAACAATATATTATTTTCTATGATTGAATTCGGTTATTGTATGAACAAGTTATATGACTTTTTATGATTTTATGAATTTAAATGAGTTGATTAAATAATGTCACTTTGAATAGCGTCTTGTGTTTTTGTGCAATCCGTTGCACCCTGGCATGTTACGCCGCCTTTGGTCGGGGTGTGACATGACATGTGTCCTGCTACTGATGACGGTTGTGTCTTTCCTTTGCAATGTAGGATTAACTATGTAATAAGGCGCATTAATCAGTTACCACTTCTAGAGTTCGTTTACTTCGCTGGACTTTCTTTCTAAGTCCTACTCACTTTAAACATTACCTTTCAATTATTAATTAGTTCCTCCCTCTTAGCACACCGTATAAGTCCATACTCTTTGTTTACGTACGTATACGTTCAATATACATATACGACATACCTACATGCACGGCATACATACATATACAGTGTACATACATATACAATATACATACATATGCGGCATACACATACACGGCATACATTCATACATATACGACATACGCATACATGGCATACACATATAAGTTATCTACATACATATACACGGCTATATACATATACGCTATATACATATACGTTACATACACATATACGCTACATACATATATGGCTACATATACATGTACGCTACATACATATACGGCGACATATACATATACGCCATATACATATACGGCTACGTATACATATACGCTATATACATATACGGCATGCATACATACATATACGTTATATACATACACGGCTACATATACATATACGCCATATACATATACGTCATATACATATACGGCTATGTATACATATACGCTATATACATACGTCATGCATACATACTTATACGGCCATGTACTTATACGCATACATAGTTATACAGATACACACACTTATACGCTAGCATCATATGTGTCCAAACATATGCGCCCGTATAACCTGTTTCGTTCCTAACAACTTGTTTATGTTCAAGTTTACATTTTTCTCACATAATAAGGTCTGATTTACTCTCCCACCAAGTTTCATGTGAAACCAACTTCGTTTACCCGTCCTTTTCACAAACCGAACACTACTCGTTTTACCCGAACGAACCAACTAACCCGTTTACTATCAAGTTCATTACTTTATCAATAATCATGACCCGATCTATCATCCTACCAAGTTTCATGCAAATCCGAGCACGAAAAGGAAGCTTTCTTTTTATCAAAAATGTCTATTTGAGATTTATGTCTGAAATCACTCGAGAAGCCCAAAACCATATCAAACGAAATCCGATTTGAGTGGTTCAAGAAGCCACGGAACCTTCACGCCGATATCTACTAGCTCCGCCTACTTCCGCCACCAGAGGGCGCCGCTATAGTTTCTGGAAAACTAAAACAGTTTCCGGAAAAACTCCATTTTTGTTTTTACAGTTTTGCTGATAAAAACCGTATTTCCCGACCTCTGATCGAAGATCTGATTGGTGGAAATATTCATTTATATGTCATGAACACCCAGATAAAATTTGAGACCAATCCGACGGTTAGATCTCCGGGAATCATCGTGTCTTTGTGGGCTATTTTCTAAAAAACGGCAATTGAAGAAGTGTGTGTTTTTGAAGGTGTAGCTATGGTGTTGAGATTGATGGAAATGGAAAGGATTATGATTTAAGGGGTATTTATACTCTCTTAAGCCCATGGACCTTAGGCCCATATTTTCTTTTTAGTCCATATTTAATTTCACCTTTAAAGCCTACTTAACCTTCCATCTTTATTATTTTATTATTTCGTTTACTAACTCAAGTAATCTTTTCCATCTTAATTAAATAATATATTAAATATCATTTTTAAAAATTTCGTGATGTTACATTCGTACGCGAAGACAAGTTTCTAATGTATGAGACGATAATGTATTGTGTGCATATGCGGATATGTTTGCATTGGGAATCATGATTTTCACTAGGTACGTTTCTTATCTCAAATTAATCGATGAGTGTTCCAATGGCACTTCAAGGTTCATACTGGGTAGAAGCAATGCTAGAAGAGTTGCAGCAGTTCGTAAGACTAGGTGTTTGGGATCTAATTGATAAACCGGATCGGGTTAAAAAGGCTATCCTGAAAAATGGGTATTAAAGTGCAAGAATGATGATCGTTGGGCCGTGAGAAACAAAGCATGACTAGTGGTACAAGGTTTTAATCAGCAAGAAGCGTGAACAACACTGAAGTATATATTCCGATTTCAATATTGGAGGCTATACACATTTTCTAAGCGTATGCTGCCTTTAAGAATTTCAAAGCCAACCAAATGAACGTTAAGAGTGCGTTTCTTAAGGGGGAAATTCATGACGAGGTGTATGTGAAGCAGCCTCCCGGTTTTGAAAATCCAGATTATCCTGAGCGTGTTTACAAATTAAACTAGGCTCTATATGGTCTTCACCAAACTCCAATAGCTTGGTATTATACACTTGCTGACCATCTAATTAAGGACTATGGATTGTACTCTATTTTACAAGACTTTGGAACATGATATCCTTCTAGTCCAGATATACGTTGATGATATCATTTTTTGCTCTTCAAACGACAAGTTATGTAAGGACTTCGAGAAAATGATGCAAACCAAGTTCGAGATAAGTTCGATGGGAGAGATGAGTTTCTTCTTAGGGTTGCAGGTTCACCAATCTGATGTGGGAATAATTATTCATCAGGCGAAATATGTGAATGATATCTTGAGCCAATTTAAGATAACTACTTGAAAAGTCCCTTATACGCCTCTTCCCGTGGGTCACAATTTGTCACCAGACGAATTGGAAGATACTATTGATCAACTCTATATCGAGCTATGATTTGTTGGTTAATGTATTTGACTGCATCGCATCCTAATATAATGTTTGTTGTCTGTTTGTGTGCCAGGTATCAGTCGAGTCTCCGAGTGACTCATCTGGCGGCTATAAAGCATATTTTCCACTTTCTAAGTGGTTACCTTGACATCGGGTTATGGTATCCCAAGAATGATAGTTTTGATCTTGTTATCTTTTCAGATTCCGACTACGGAGGGTGCAAGATCAACTTCAAGTCTACCACAACTGTATGTCAATTTTTAGGAAACTGACTTGTTTCATTGCCGTGTAAGAAGCAGAAAACAGTATCTTCTTCAACCGCCGAAGCCTCATACATGCCAGCCTCGAGTTGCTGTTCACATGTTTTTTGGATTCAGCAACACTTGCGGGAATATGGTTTGAAGTTTCTTACTACTCCAAATTTTATTGATAACTCTGCTGCTATTTGTATAACGAAAAACCCCGTGCATCACTCGAAAACGAAACATTTTGAAATTCGCTATCATTTCATTCATGATTGCTATGAAAAGAAATTAACTGATATTGAAAAGATTCACATGGATCATCAAAAGGCACAACTTTTTACCAAACCAAGATTTATTTTTTTTATTGGTTTAAATGGTTTAAAATCACTTGCTGAAATTCAAAAGCTTGGTTAATCATTTTCTTTTGTGTTTCTATAGTTTTTGTTTTGATAATTTTGTTTCTTTATGTGTTTTGATTTTTAGGGGGTAGAAAATGGAAAAATAAAAAAATATTGTGCTTTTTGTTTGTACATATAAAATCCAAAAACATTCAAATATTTCAAAAGTCAAAAGCATTGAAAAATTTCTCCACAAATTAAATAGAACTTTATAATGAAAGTTTTTGATAATTATTTTCGATTTCGAAGCCTACCTGTATTATACCAATCCAGATGCTCATTTCCCAAATAAAAAACAAGAGCTTATCATGTTTACAATCTGATAAATGTAAGGCCCCGGTCTCGGTGTCCTATATTGGACATTAGACTTACTCAAAAACATAATTTTAAATAACAGAGTTAATTAAAACTTTTTGCGGAATATAAAAACATCAAATATTCATTACAAAATATTAAAATCTTGTCTTTAAACTTTTAAATTGTCTTATCATATAACATCATAACTTTTCTTCACTAGAGGTTAGTCAACTCAGTCCATGCCATGTGCCTCCCTTAAGCCGGCTCTTTCATCATATTTATCTACGTGCATACTAAAAGTCAGCTATGCTGAGTGAGTTCAAGTTAATCAGGCTACATACATTTCATACACATACTTACATATATGCATCCGAAGATACATATTATACACTTAACTTGTTTACGTTCCTTTCATACATACATGCATGCATGCATGCATGTATACATACATACACACATACATACATACATACATTTAAAATTATATGAACGATTTAAGACTATCAATTCGGGTAAGTAATTTTCCATAAAATTTAAAATTATATCTAAATTTAAGAAACTTATGAATTTTATAAACCACATATTATAACTAATATTCAAACTGTATGCAAAATTTAAACACATAAAGATTATTGTTTTCTAGTATACAATTCAAGATTATTAAGACAAGTATTTTTTATATCTCTGTTACAAATTAATTAGGAGAATTTTCCTTATAAGACCCAAGAGATTTAAATATTTAAAAGTATTTCAAAATTAAAAAGAACAATGGTACAACATGCTTCCGTACCTTTTTGTCGTTTTGACCAAAATACCGTCGGGTCACACCAGGAGTCTTTTTACTAGGTTATTCCAGACCAAACCTAAGTAACCTTAGGTAACTCCTCTCTGGCTCCTTCAACAATATTCAGCTCAACCAGGTTTCGTTTCCTACTTCTGGTGTATGGTAAAAAGAAACAGTTCTCAGTTGGATATTTCTTCTTTTTAAAAGAAAAATACTTCTAAGTAGGGAGAACGCTCAAAGGTATTATAAGGAAAGTGAAAGTTTTATTTCATGATGGGTATTTTATAATAGAGATGTGAAAGAAAGTACATAAGGAAATACAAGAACACTTTTATTTTTAATATATAAAACTTAAAACACTCTTTTTCAAATTTTGTTGAAGGACCGATGCCTTTCTTCTTTCTTCCTTCCTTCATTTTTAGGCTCTTTTTTCCTTTAAATAGACTTTACATCTTTGTCTTCTCTATCTTGTTTCCATGTGCCTTTCTTTTCATTGAAATTTTCCATTGTTAGATCGTTAAATTTGATATTAAGATTACTCATGGAATCTTGAACCTTTTATGGAAACTTGAACTTTTCTTGGTTTTTCTTTTCTCTTACATTCATATTCCATTTTTGCAGATATGGGAACTCTAACATTTGGGTTTATATGATCCATGCACTCCAACTTTTGTGTATATCTCATGAGAGTTTATCTATTATTGATTAAATCATATGATTTATAAAATCTTACTTTTATAAGATTAATAAAAATCTTAATATTCAGATGATGCTTGACTCCCTTTTGGAGAATCAATAATCATGTCATATTTTATCTTAGAACATGCTGGACAAACATTATCCTGATGTTTTCTGGTTAAGCAAAGTTTGTATTGAGCTTGAGGACTTGATGCTATAACACCAGTATCCAAAAATCTGATTTTGTCCTCTATAAATTTTTTGGCTGCTGGAGGAGTTCTCCTTGCTGGAGCTATCATAACCGAAGAATGCATCTTATTTCCTCCATAAGTTCTAAATTCTCTTTTAAAAATATTTTCTAAGGTATAAAGAACTATCTTCATACCAAGTGCTCTCTGTAATGAATATCATTTTCATTATAACTTTGAAAATTTTTTAATCTTTTTGTCTCTATATTATAAGAAAGAAATGCATTAATCTTTTCTGTTATAATCAGATGATATGCAGGGTAATTATTGTCTTTATAAAAATTAGGCCCTGCAGAAAATAGTTTAAAAACCATAACATCAGTTGGAGTAATAGTAGAGTTGTATAGATAACTATCCCTTACTCCATCCTTAACCCATTTTGGTAAAAATAAATTTCTACAAAATTTGGTGATGTAAGATATATCGAATTTATTGATCCAAAATCATACCAGTATCTTATCTCTTTAGGGGAATTACCTTGCAAGTAATTGATTCTGGGGTAAACCTCAGTACAATCAACATATCTTATATCTGTATTTTTTAGGTTATATAAATCTCTCATTTTAAACCACTGTTCCTCAACAGGATCATGTTGAGTTGGTACCCTTTTAATTCCAAAATTAGAAGTCTGTCCAGAATGTGGTTTAAAACTAAAAACTTTTTCTTTAGGTTCATCTTGATCAGAAGTAAGATCTATCGTTTATACTCCTTTTGACGATGATGGGATATCTTTTTTTTCTATTTTTATCTCCTTATATATGGGAGATAAATCTATTTTTTTCTTTTATTTGGTTCTTCACCAAAGATTTCAATCTCATGCTATCATATTCATAGAATACTATTTTTGAGTCTATAAGAAGACAATTTATTGTGATTAAATCTTTAAGGTCTCAGACCTCTTTAGGGAGAGTGGTAACTTAACATCTCTTTCATATCTTTCATTATTTCATTTATAGACACCACCTGCTTATCCATGTCTTCAAAATATTTATCCATCTTTTGAGTTATTTCATGATCTTCCATCCCTAAATAAAAAAATCTGCTAACACATTTTTTTCATATTTAATTATTTCTATATCAAAATTATACTAAGATAGTAAAGTTTGCCATATAATTAACATTTTATACTCAGGTTTTGAAGGTAAATTTTTTTTTATAAAAGCTTTTACTTGTGTATTATCAGTTTTTAGTAAAAACTAACTGTTAATAGAAAATAATAAAGCTTTTGACAACTTTTCACAACTGCTAAAAGCTCTTTTTCGTTAATATGATATCTTGTTTCAGTGTCACTAAAAGTGTCTGAACAGTATCTACAAATGCTTTCACCAACTTTTTTATTTTCGGAGTCATAGTCTATTTTTTAAGTATCCCACTCCAATAATATTCTGAAGCATTTGTTTCTAAAATTAAATCATCATTTTCTTTAGGTAATTGTAATTTTGTTAAATTCCTACAATATTCTTTTATATTTTTCACTTGGTCTTCTAGGCTTTTATCAAAACTAAATATCTAATCTTTCTTCAATAGGTTTCGAAAAGATTTTTGTCACACCCCAACCTACGGCGGAAATGTCGGAGCGTGAACTAATTGCCCACAGCTCTCAAGGTACTATTATGCAATATTATAAGTTTCAATATCTATTAAATAAATTTCAAATGAAACAAATATTCATACAATATCCATTCCAACAAAAGTGCATCAACAATCAAAATTCATAAATAATATTTCTCATTAATTTTTCTTCTAGCATAAATCCTTAAGTGATCTTCTACTTCAATTACTTCACATCAAACGATAACCTGCATATGCGTTGAAAATAAAGTAATTTTGTCAACACAAGGTTGATTGAGCAACACACCACTTTAAATGTACAAATAGTATACAAATTAACCAAATGAGCAAGTATAAATGAGATGTCGAGAAGCACAAAGCTATAACGACTGACGTATAATCATACTATCCTGAGATTATGTTGGACCTCTCCAAATGCGGTTCACATAAAGCATGTAAGCACATAAACAAGGTATAAATTGTTAACACATAAGACGATAGTTGCAATTTTGTGTATAAGTATCTATGAGAAATACAATTTACGCATATGTCCCCAAAACGTGGAAAAAGAAGTATAACAGGGGAATGTGGTACTCACCTTGGTAATAAGAAAGATACAATGATTCAATCAAGAAAGATAAAGGTAGATCAAGCTCTTCGGGAACTACCGATGTAATGTAAGGCCCCGTTCCCGGTGCCTCACTTTAACGTTGGATTTACCCATAAACACAGCTCTAAATATCAGAGTTAATAAAAATCTTTCGCGAAAACGTTAACTTTAATCATTCGGTACAAAACATTAATCTTTTCTTTAAAACCATAACATAAAACCTTATATTTAAAACAAGATTTCTTTCATCTTCAGATGCCAGCCATTCAATCCATGCCATGTGCCATCCTCATGCCAACTCCTCAGCCTGATCACCTGCGTGCATACTAAAAGTCAGCTACGCTGAGTGAGTTCTAGTTAATTAAGCGTCATACAACACATACGTATATCATACATACATACATATCCGAAGATACGTGCCCATACTTAATCAATTACCCTACTACCATACATACATACATACATACATATCTACAATCACTAACCTCAGTCTACTGAGAGTACATTCATAGTCCACCGTCTATACCTGTACTCAAGGTCGTGAACATGTAAAGGGTCCGCAGTCCTTACCTATGTTCACCAAATTATGGTACGTTCAAGGTCCGCAATCCTTCCCTATACCATCCTATATTAACAACACGTACAAGGTCCTCAGTCCTTCCCTATGTTGCAACCTAAACCATAGCACGTACGAAGTCCGCAGTCCTCCCCTATGCTACCACAACACAAATACAACACGTATAAGGTCAACAGTCCTTTCCTTTGATGAGTCCTATCTACAATACATATAAGGTCACAGTCCTTATCTACATTGACATCTATTATCTATAATACATATCTATGTTCACATCTATAATCAATATCACGTATAAGGCCCGCAGTCCTTAACTACGCCACCACATGCCAAGTCTAAGTCCAACGGAAGTTCGAGGGATTTTCCATCCTAACTTACCATGTCGGACGTAGAACTTACATACCATTCATGTACTTGTATACATGTACAGTAAGTACACTGTAGCATAAGAACACGCTAGTCGTTCTTCACATCCTTCATTTAACAGTCATACCCCTTGTCGGTACGTGCAATATTCAAAGATCGTTCACGCCCCGACAAGTGTTCATTTATAATGTTCATACATCATCCATATATGGCGTATGACATTTATATCTTTATTTATAAACTGACAATACACGCAATATCTTAAGACCGTTGAGGTATGACAATCAATCATTCATATATCAAATTTATTAATATATAGTCATATCTTTGACTATCACCTGGTAGTACATGCAATATCCAAATATCGTTCATGTACTAACATCATCATACATAAATCGTACAAGGCATACACTTACCACTTAAGGTAAGTGTATTAACTATCACATCGAGTATGCACACAGCCCCGAAAACATAACAAGGAAGTGGGGCTAGAAACTCACCTGAACTCGGTTAATAGTTACTCCTTCTTTAGCTGTGCTCGACTAACTGTATAACAATTACACATATCAATAAACTATTATTATCCGTATCACGTTTCTAGTATATTTATTACCCTTAACGAACGGGGGTCCGGGGGCAGCGCCCCTGGCAGCGGGGTCTAGGGGCGGCAGCCCCTAGCAGGGGTCGAGCTGATTCGCTAACTTAATTCGTTATCATTCTGATTCGTTATTCTAGTTCGTCATCTTTCATAACGAATTGGACCTTTATAATGAACTGGTCCTTTCACGAACTGAACCCTTAACGAACTGGGGTTCATTTGTCAGTTCTTCCTTAACGAACTACTTAACGAATTGGAGCTTCTTCATTACTTATCCTTAACGAATGACTTAACAAACTGCTTCTAGTTTGTTATTTCCTCTTAACGAAATGGATTACCGAATTGCCATCTAGTTCGTTAAGTCACCGCTAATGAACTAGGGTTAGGTCAGAATGTCAGAGAACATTCTCCAACATCCTTACCTCGTACACCCAACTCCGGCGCCGCCTTCACCGGAAACCGAGATATTGCCGGAAAAACGATATCTCAGCCGTTCACCACCGTTTTCACCGTTTTTCGTCCCATTCGATCCAGATCTGAGCTAGGGTGACCCCTAAGCTCATCTTAGGTTCGTTTTATACCCGATTCCACCCGGATCTCGTGAATTCAACGGTTTAACGGTGTTGCCTCGCCGTTTCGTGACTAAATCTAACGGGTTTGGATCTCTACAACATAATACTATCATTACACCGGGTCGGAAATCAATTCTTCTTCTATTTCGGCTAGAGAGAGAAAGTAGGATGAGAGAGAGCTAAGTGTGTGTTTTGGTGATGTATGGAATATTTGTGGAATGAATGGAAAAATGGGAATTTAAGGTTTATATAATTATGGATGATGGGCTTAAGCCAATGGTCTCTTCTTTCTTTCCTTCATGACCTAAGTCCATAACCCATATCCATTACCCAACACTAGCCCGACACATACTAACTCCTACTTTATTTGTGGTTTCTCCGCTAACCCGAGTAAATTTCCCATCCATATTACCTAATATAATTAATATTACTTTAGAAATTTCAGGATGTTACATGTAACATCCTAATTTCAAAAATGATGAATAAAGGAATTGTGTTTGTTTAAATGTGTGTTAATATTTAAATAATGATTAAATAAAATAAAAGAGCATGAACTTGGTTAATGAAAGATGGATTAAGGGGGTGGTGATGGGCCTTAGGTCAATGGGCTTAAGAGAGTTTAAATACTCCTTAAACCTCCCAAAACCCCTAAAACCCTCATTTCTCATCTCATAGCCTCCCCACACACACTAAAACACACACAAACTTTCTCTTGAAATCGGCCAAAGATTCAAGATCAACAACCAAGCTCAAATCTTGAAAGATCATGACTATACAAGAAAGATACAAGTTTGTTGTTGCATATCAAAGCTAACCGTAGCCTTTAAGCGCTAAAAGGTATGTTCTTTGCATATAAAGATTTCATTTGTATGAATAATTTGCCATAAAACTTGACACGAAGGCTAATCGGGTAACGTTAAACTATAAAAATGTGAACTTGATGATAAAAGTGGACTTAATAAACTTACGGGTATATACGGTTTACTTAGAAGCCCTATATCTAGTTAAAATGGGTTTATAATCAATAAAGGTTATAACTTTATTGATACACGATCTAGATCTTGGCTAAAATGGTAATGTAAAGGTTCAAGGAGCAATGTGGTGTCTTGATAAGGGTTTAGATGTTAAGATAAATGATGATAATGGATATAGGTAAGGGAACAGTAACCCAATGGGTGTATTTGAATGAGATACCATTCGAATACAACCCTTCTATTCGAATACTCTATCTCGTTCCAAACGAATGCATTGCCTTTCCAAATACATGGGTGTGTGTATATAATTTGTATTCTAGGTCATAGCCATTCGAATACAATTCATAAACATGGTCATTAGAATACAATTGAATCCTAATATATAGCCATTCGAATACATGGGAGCTGTATGCAATTTGTATTCTAAAAAGTGGTCATTCGAATATATGAGTTGTATTCTAAACGTACCCATTCGAATACAATCTTCTTGATCTCTTTGGACACAGCTTATTCGAATGACAAGTTACAAGTTGTATACTAATACAAACCCATTCGCATACATCATGTATCCGTATACAAATGCTCTATTCGAATGCAAGATCATAAAGGATTGTAATGGAATACGTTAAAGAAAAGAATAGGGAATCCAATCGAATACATGTTGTATTCGATTAACATTTTCATTCGAAAACAATTGAATTCTAACCCATGCCTACTTAAACACAAGTGTATTCGCATACCATCCGCTATTCGAATACAGAAAAGAGAGACTATACAATTAAGGGCCATTCGGATGGCATTCAAATGCAAAGATGTATTCTAACCAAAAGCCCATTTGAACACATGAGTATTCGAATACGGGAAGTGTTTAAATGAGGAAAATCATTCGAATATAATGCCTACGAGGACATTAGAATAGACTATACTTAACCATTTCTTGTGAAACTTAAGGTAGATTATACGATTAGATAACTGATGCATATAACTGATATACATTTAGCCGAGCCCAGTTAAGGAAAAGAATCACTATTAACTCAGAAAAGAACAGAAGACAGGTGAGTTTATAGCCCCATTTCCTTGTTATGTTTTTGGGGCTATGTGCATACTCAATGTGAATGTTAATACTTACCTTAAATGGTAAGTGTATGTCATAATGATGAATGCAATAGTTATGTTTATATTATGAATCCATGCTTGATAGTACGTGAACGATCTTCGGATATTGCACGTATTGTTAAGGAAGGTATTGCGTAGTAAGTATGTATGAATGTTATAAAGGTAATGACAAAGAAAGGTATGTATGGTGAAAAAGGGAACCGGACCAAATAATATCGGCGAATGTAGGGAACCGACCCTAATAATATCAGCGAATGTAGGGAACCGACCCTAATAATATCGGCGTATGTAGGGAACCGACCCTAATAATATCGGCGAATGTAGGTAACCGACCCTAATAATATCGACGAAGGTTATAAGGCGGAATGCTCTTTAAAACGTATATGTACGATTGAAAATATGTATGTACGTAAGTATGAAAGAAAGAATGAAAGTATGTACGTATGTATGTAAGAAAAGATGAGAATATATGTATCTTCTAATACGTATTTACGTATGTATGTGAATGTAATGTATGTTGCCTGAGTAACTAGATCAGCGTAGCTGACTTTTAGTATGCACGCATGTGAGTAGGATGAGGCAGCTAGCTTTAGGAGGACACATGGTGGAAGAATAAGAAGCTGACATTTGAGGACCTTTGATGTTTTGATTAAATGATGTTTATGTTTGAAAGACAAAATACGTTTGTTTAAGACAATATGTTGAAATGATATGAAATGTTTTATTGAAGTTTATATCCTGCGAAAGTTTTAATTAACTCTGATAGACATAGAACTGTGTTTATGAGTAAATCCAACGCTAAGGTAGGGAACCGGGACTGGGGCCTTACACCCGACGAGATATCCTAATAAACAATAATTGCTGGAAAATAAATATGATTTGAATGACGGAACTAAGATTAGATAAAGGTTCGAGATTTGTTGATCGGGTGAGATCTTACAAAAGCTATTTATTAATTTCTAATAAATTTCATTATCAAGTTTCATCGTAAATATTAAGATTTAATTATATAAAATACATAAAAATAAATATTTATAAAACTTTATAGTTTTATAAAGAGATTCGCTTGTTTCAAACTAAAAAAATACGTTTAATATACTTATATATTTTTTCAATATTAATAAAGATTTATTTTTAAATTAAATAGTACAATAATAATTAATAGATAATACATAATTTATAAAACTAAAATCTTTTATAAAATACTTAATAATTATGTAAAATAATAGGATTTAATATATATTTTGATTATGTATTTAAAAAAAAAACCTTTTTAAATCTTTAACGTTTATAAAACCTTTATCAAATGTTTAATAGATGTGTATATATATATTATATATATATATATATATAATTTTATCTAAGATTCAGAAACAAAATTAGTTAGAATGACGGTTCAAAAAAATAAACATATATATATATATATATATATAATTTTATCTAATGTGTTTAACATAGTTTAAATATGTAAATATATTAACTTAATGATTAAATGTGTTAAAAAATAAACATTTAAAAAACCGGGATGGGGTCGCTCGAACCCGCTCCCCAGCCACACACTACCAACGGCACTATCTATTTAGTTGGTTATATATTATGAATAAAAGTTTTTAAATAGACAGACATGAACCCAGAACCCTTTATGAACCCTCGAAATCAAATTGCTCAAATCGGTTTATAATTACCGCATTAATCATGGGGATAATGATAGTTGAATCCAGACAAACACGCTACTCAAACAAATTACATGTAACAATATGGAATTGGCTGTCTAAATTGATGAACATGCCGCCGGCCAGTGACGAGATTAAAAACCAAATCCAGCGACGAATATAATACAATTTAATAAGGGTATCGATTGGCGATGTTATTAGGGTAGTATATGCGCGTTAAATTGAATTATTATATATGTAACGATGCATATCCATAAAAGGGTCGGTTGAGACGGTGTAGGTATAATACGCAAATCGTATCATAATCGATACTGTTTCCTAATCACATACGTCGGTGAGGCCAAAATAGGTAATAAGAATAAGGTTACATATCCCATTTCCATTTTTACGTCGATGATTATGGTCCAAATTAGCCAAAATAGGTCGGGGTTGCGAGATGGGTCATGGGTAAATGGGTAGGGCATAAGGGTTTGGTTATAATACAATAGAAATTGCATATAGGTCTTTGTAATAAGAAGGTGGAAACCTATAGAGGTAAAAGTTTTAGTTTGGGTCTTTTTTGTCAAAACATGGAAGTTATAATAATATATTATATAATTAATTAAACAATAATACATTAATAATGAATCTTCTCGATAAACGCGATATTTTCTTTGTAAAATTTCTTGAACATAAAAGTGGGTCGGTTATGATTAATGAATATCAGTTTAGAAAATCCGATTTGTTACAGTCTCCATACTTTAGGGAATTTCGTCCCGAAATTAAGGGATATTATTACAAAACCATTAAAGTTTGAAGAAAAGAAAATTTTAAAATAAGATTTAAAATTTTTTTTATCATAGCATAGAATTTTGAATAGTTAATAATAACGCTCTAAATACAAATCCGATAAAGGCACTTATATATAGGATGTAACAACGGCGTATCCACCATGTCCTTATTATCTTTATGTTTGTACCATTATCCCAACTACTTTTGATTATATATTATGACACACAAATGCACGTTTCATGATTTCCATGCGATGACTTTGATAATTATGTTCCGGACCATAATTATTTTCATCGTCGGATGGTCCACATGATTCGTCCCATCGTGTGGATTTACAAAACGTTTGAAAATAAAATTTTTAAGAGTAGAAATCCTTAAGGGAAAAGAGTTTTAGGTGAGAAGTCTTTTAATAGACAAAAGTTTATACTTTGGTTATTTAAAATGGGGAATTTTATAAAACAACCCTTCGAGAAATTTTAAACTTTACTCGAGGGGGCATGATAATATAAAATCTAATTAGTACTTCAATAATTCATAAAAACATTAATTCAAAATTTATTAAATATTTGATAGAGAGCAGAAAAGTCAAATTCAAGTAAGATAGAATACGAAGAGCGGCAAAGTCTTCTAGTAGCTTAAATCTTCAGTTGCGCATGACTTGAAACCTTTGGACTTGAACATCTTGAATGATTTGATCGATGCGAGCTTGAGCAGTCGTGGTAGATTGATTTGACATAACTTAAGTGTGAACGGTCTGCAAGAGTATGGTTTGATTAGAGTAGGTTTGGTAATCCTGCTGACCGTCGTTTGAGTCATGCAAGAACCTAATTAACGTAAGTAGCTAGGATAAGTAAGGTATCGTATCCACCAGGAGTATGTAGTCAATGCAAATCGTGTAATAGATTTAATATATGAAGTAGCATATTTTAGTGCTGATAACACAAGAAAATAGTTTAAGTTTAGAATTAAGCAAACGAGCAAGTAAACAAATTTCAAGCAATTAATAAAAGTAAAATCACACCTCGAGACTTCAAGTAGGTAACTTACAATAATCTCATGCAACCTAACAGATTATTCATTAATGGTTAACTACATACTGATCAACTAGACAAAACCTTAGGCATCAATAATCTCTTTACACACGGCACTGGTTATCAGATAAACCCTGCCAGTGTGACTCAGTTAAGGGAAATCATATGCTTTATCGTATTCAACCTAACCAAGCAACCCAATGATAAATTATTATAGCAACTGGTAACTAATCGTTCAGATCACCGTAAACCTAAACCAACTGAACAAACAAAAATACTAAACATCAATAATCATAAATTAACCATAAATAATTATACATAAATGTTATGAGTTACATGAAAAATCTGAAATCGTTACAAACTTTACATTCCCGGGTGAGAATCTAAGAGTTTAGCCGCGTCTCAGCATCATGGAATCTTCAATATGGATGATATAGAGCATGTAGGTGGTCTCGGTATGGTGGAATCGTCCTCCTAGAGCTCTGAAAATCGCCTGCCTCGATGTGTGTAAAGATAGGGTCGTCATATGATGAAATTGATATAAAACTCTAATCTCCCATCCGCACTACTCATCGCGATACGCGATGGGTTCTTCTGTGGTCCATCGCGTATCGCGATGGACCCTGGTCAAACTCACATTGAATACCCATCGCGATACGCTATGGGTCTTCAATCCTGCCCATCGCGTATAACGATGGGCCATGTCACCAGCAATATTCTTTTATCTTCTCGTTTTGCATGCTGGACATCCCGGGTCTTCATCTCGTTCCTCAACAGGTCCAAATTAGCTGCTTTAACGTGTATGACCTGAAATACCAGACACGTATGAAGTATCAAAGTTTCTATAATAAACGATTAAAACTAATAAATAAACGAACTAAAACGCATACAAATTAACCAACCATCACATCCCCACACTTATCTTTTGCTTTCCCTCAAGAAAACTCTAAAGCAAACATCAACCTCCATCATAGGTATGTAAATTATCACCATTAATACTAGTAAGGTTTGAGGTCATACCTAGTTTCCCAGACTGACACTTTTTAGATTGACATCTCACAAATAAGGTTAAATGATATAATAAAAACAATAGAGCCGCCCAGACGAGTGTACTTTGTGTCCGGTTAAGGCACACATGCTCATACCCCTCATAATGTAATATCTCTCCTCTTGGTTTAATATCTGGACTAGCAAAAGATGTGCTAGTATCTTTCTGCCCTCTAAACCAGGTATGAACACAAACTAATAAGATCGGAAGAAAGTCAATCTCCACCCATATAAGTGCTTTGACACGAATGCAAATCAAGAGGGCTTAAACGGGTTGTAACGGGGCGAAGTGTAAGGTATGGAAGGGAATTTTTTAAGTAGCTCAAACGATCCGATCCGGCTTATTACAAAACAACTAAATAAACAATGACATAACATAAACACTGATTTCACCATTTTTGTTTTACTAAAAACTAACCGAACGCAAATAAACCGCTAATTACATAACTGAATATAAACTTAAATATATTTTTTTAAGCATAATAAACGTAATGCTTATTGCATCCTATTGATAAATACTAAAACAATTACAAAGAACCTATTAAGCCAGATCATCTTGCAATAAAAATCGCGTTTGATTAAATGAAAAAGATAGGTCCAACAATGTTTTCTAAGGAACCAGCCCCCGCCCCTCGCATTATCCACGCTCATATATATAACGTATGAGGCCAAACCCCAAATACCCACACTCTCACTCATCCAGACGAGGCTTAACATAATTGCCTCTATCAGTTTTGCAATCATGCCAAGCTAAGATCTCGAAATGCATGAGAGAACCAAGTTCTAGATATTATGGGCATACTGGTTACTCTCGATAATGGCACTCAAATGACATGTGTGTATACTACATATTATATGTGTATTATATATATAAGGCAAATCTTACACACGTACTGGAGGAATTAGGTTACCGACATAAACATGTGTACCTGTCCCCATGACTCGTTATCCCCGACTAAACGACGCCATTTTCAACTTCTCGTTATGAAAACATTTGTGAGTAAGATTATTAAGAAGCTGAAAAACCAACCATGACTAGAAACCTATTAGTTGGTATTAATGAAAATAATTAATTGTTAACAACTTTGGCTTCCGAACACTCTTCGAGGTACTATCGAGCTAAAATTTTCAAATTTCCTACATCCCCACACTTGAGGCTTACATTGTCCTCAATGTTAAAATATTTAAACAATTAATGAACATTTGAGGAACGGAGTTGAAATTGACTTTTTTAACAATTTAAAACTCGGGGCTCTATTGTGATGGTTCTACTAGTAATTATATAATTACACTTTTAACATTTAAACTAATAAAAAAATAGAATATGAATCTGAAATCACCTGATATCGACTGGAATGGACCAGCCTTTTCACGAACTCTCGTAAACACTCGTACACTCTCGTCTCATCCAATTACCAAAATTGACAACCGAACCTGCAAAATCTCGAGACATGTAAGACATAGGTCTTTTAAGAGTTATGAAAATGATTATGTTAATTTATTAAAACAATTACCGAGTCGAATTAAGTCATTTCATAATAAATTTTGTTAAAAAAGTTAAAAACGTTAAAAGACCTAACTCACTTTCGGAGGAATCAAGCCCTATAAACCCCCCGGCAGCCCGGGTGGAAGAGTGAGGTCTCGTGAGGGTTTATAGTGAACTACACCCACAAAGTTCGGTTACAACATAATATATAAATAAATAAAACACAGCAGACATCAAAAAAGATATAAATACAGATAAGCCCAACCAGTTACCCATACAATATTCCCAATATGCTACTAATATTATACAGACCATGAGAATAAAAACAAAATAAAGCAAACGGGTAACCAAAAATCTATTGTGCTATTGGGGTATCGTCTGCACCATCTTGCGGGTCCACAGGCTGCTCCATTGTGATAGTCAATGAAGATGGGAGCGGTACCTACGAAGCAACAAACAATAATCTTAAGTAATCATCATGGCGGGCCAGGTGGACCCGCATATCCTGCCTATGAGCTCGAGCCTCCTCCCTCTCAGCCCGAGCTTCCTCTAGTATATGCCGCTGCTGCTGAAAAATCAGATCGAGTGTGACTGTCTCCTGCGGCTGCTGCTGCTGAGGTGGCAGTGGACGAAGCTCGTACTGCTGCTGTGGCCACAACATGCGAGGGATCAGGATATGCTACCCGTGTGTCGAAATCCCCCTCTGTTGTGATGCGGCAGCAGCTGATCCCTCTAGTGGCGATACCTGCGGTCCCTCTCTGACCGGGACAAGCATCGGTGGATCATGTAGCTAAAAAATCCCGGCCCGAGGGGCCTCATCTAGTCCAAAGTCCCCTGTAGCTACCCCTGGAGTAAAGAGCCCAACCAGATAACGGTCGAACAAACCGAGTCGCTCGGCGATCCTCGTGATCCCTGAAGGCTGCGACCTCGTGCGAACAACAATAGCAAGAGCATCGCCATAATGGCCTCTCGGTAGCCGATGATGGAAAGCAGACACAGCAGATCAAGGTTGCTGCACTTCTCGAGGTCCGAATGTCAGCCCACGATAGTGCACATAATGATCCAATGAATGTAGCGATGGACGGGGTCCTTGATGGACGACTCCACAACATTGCTGGAGTGGGCCCCGTCGACGATCTCTACCCAAAACTGGCTGAGCTGGTCCTCCGTGAGCTAGTGCTCACGGCTCCGCTGAGCATGCGGCGTGTAACAACGAAAACTCTGCAGGAAGTCAGGATCCTGAACCTGCTCGGCCGTATAAAATCCGGTGGCCACAACGAAGTCAGGAACGGACATCTTTAACAGATGCCATCCTAGCAAAAATGACACCGCATGTAGCTCAAGAAAATCGGTGGACGTAAAAAAAGTTGAATAAAACTCGCGTGTGAGCTCGACGTAAGGAATATAGTCACACACAAGTAGATGTATCCACGGATCTGATAATAAATGACGTACCTGAACGTCGATGCCAAAATCCAGCATCAGCGTCCAGTCAAACGAGCGGTGACGAAGAACCTGCGTCTCTCGAATCCGACCCAACCTCGGGTACTCGTCAGTCATGATCTTGAATCTCAGCACCTGGTGATATGTGCGGCTTCCATCACCCATGATCTCCTCTGGGTCGATGGCAGGAGTAATCGGTAACTCCTGACCATCATAATGAATAACCCTCGGCATCCTCTGCTGAATAGGGCTGTGCGGCTCGGGCTCTCCTCGAGGAGACACAACGGGACCACGGCGGGCCGCGCCCTCAGTCCTCTGCCTCTTGCGCCTAGCGGCGCGATCTGGCATATCTGCAAAACCATACATTCAAGTTAGATATGTCAAACTGTGGTGACGACCGTATAGCATTTCGGTCGCGGACGTCCCACATAATAAAGCAATATTAAAATAATAATAAAATAATAAAATAAATAAAGACAAAATTCATGGACACCCTGCACGTATTTCTAAAAACCATATTGTCCAGAAAAACGGTACAATCAATTTTTCAATTCAAAACCAAACTAATTTCAAACTAACAAAGCATTCCCACACTCGATTAACAAACTCACAAACAGAATCGACTCGACTAACAGACACTAAACAGAAACTGACTCGAACAAACTAAACGAACTGACGGACTGTCACGAATAACGCACAAATCAAACAATTAACTTGTCGGCAATTAATAAATTGTGTGAGAAATCGGGTTTCAGTTTAAATATAATACATTAATAAAATATTAATAAAATGTCCTAAAAATAAGTTCTTGAAAATCATTTAATATCGAACTATCACTATCATTAATTTAATAATAAAATAATGATTTCAAACTTTGAACTTCACAACCCGACTCATCACATTGTTACGTTTAACAAAACCCGAAAATCAATAAACAAACTAATAACCCCCAATTAACCCGGCAACCAAATTTTCAAAGTAACAACCAAACCAACCCGAAAAGCCCACAAAGTTTCAAATCATCCAAACTTGAATTAAAACAAACAAACTACCCCGACAATAACCCTGTAAACAAAATTAGCCCGATAATAACCACCACCATAATCCCAAATTTCCAAACCGAACATGAACCATTAAAATCCTAACATAATTAAATAATAATAAAATTCATACCTGTATGTCGTCTTGAGCAAAAATAATAAGAAAACACTGGTAATGAGGATGGCAGCCAGATCGACAGTGATGATGATGATGATGAAGGTAGCCGATGGTGACTGGTGTGGGGTATGGTGGTGATGGATCGGGATGTTGTGGTGACTGTGGTGGAGTGCATAGTGGTGGTGAGTGGAGGATGGTGGTGACTGGATGGAGGGGTGGTAGTGGTGGTGGTGGTGGTTGGTAACGGGGGTGATGGTGAGTGATAGGGGTGGGTGGACGGCGATAGATAGTGGTGATGAGTGGAGATTGGTGGTTGGTGGCGGAGTCACCGAAGAAGAAAAAAAGAAGAAGACAGAGAAGAAAGAAGAAGAAGAGTGAGGAAGAAAAAGAAGAAGAAGAAGAAGAAGAAGAAGAAGAAGAATAGTTAATAAAGTAAACAAAAATTTGGGTTTTTTATGACCCATCGCTATATGCGATGGGTCAATTAAGTCAACATCGCGTATCGCCGACTAAATATAATAAATAAAGGTTTTAACATCATAGCGATATGCGATCTGGTGATGGTAGATGTCATCGCGTGTCGCGATGACATCAGCCAGGTCAGGATTACCATCCCCATCATGATAAGTGATGGAGGAGTTGCTAAACCCATCGCGTATCGCGATAGGGCCTATTAACAGAAAGTTTTTCACGTAATCGGATCTGAACATTTTCCGACCCGGCCACTTTTCAGCATCCCGACATCACCCTGAACATGTTTCCGAACTCAAACCACACTTTTCACACCTGGAAAGATGTGTAATTGATCAAACTCTTACCGAACATCACGAGCTTCCAACTCTTTAAACGAACTTCACCACACTTGGTGTTTGCTGCACAAAACTCGAGACGACAATTAATACAAGACTCAATAAAGCAAAGAGAAACTGGACAGACACTTACAAACCCCGTGTTGCCTCCCGTAAGCGTTGAATTTTAAATCTACAGCTCGACAGTGCCTTGAACTCTTAATTGTGTTCATAAACCGGTAAGGTCACAATGAAACTCACCGATTCCTTGTCCATCTTGTGAGTATCCTTCATTTCCAAGTATGGCTTCAATCTATAGCCATTTACCACTTGCCTCACATGATCATCAAAATCCTCAATCTCATACTGACCATGGTTCCCGACTCTAACAACCGAATACGGGCCCGTCTACTTACTTTTCAACTTACCCGGGAAGAGCATCATCCTTGTGTTGTATAACCAAACCTTTTGTCCAACCTTAATGTTCTTCAACCGGATATTTCCATCATCAAGTTTCTTCATCTTTGCCTTGTAAGTGGATACACAATCGTACGCCTCGTCCCTTAACTCCTCAATTTCGCACAAAGCTAACTTCCTTGCCTTACCTGCATCATCATAATCCATATTAACCTGTTTAGTAGCCTAAAATTCTCTTTGTGCAATTTCAACCGGTAAGTGACAATCCTTTCCATACACGAGTCTATAAGGAGTCGTTCCAATTGGCATTTTATATGCGATTCGGTAGGCCCATAGAGCATCAGTCAATTTGGTTGACTAATCCTTTCGGTCCATCCGAATAGTTTTCTGTAAAATCTGTTTAATTTGCCTATTGGAAACCTCAACTTGTCCGCTCGTGTGTGGATGGTAAGGAGTTGAAATCCTATGATCAACACCATATCGTTTAAGCAATTTTCCAAATTTAAAGTTTTTGAAATGAGACCCCCCATCATTTATGATAGTTCGGGGGACTCCAAATCTAGAAAATATGTTACCTTGAACAAAATTGCAAACGACTATGTGATCATTCGTCCTAGTGGCTATCGCCTCAACCCATTTAGATACATAGTCGACGACCACTAATACGTATAAATTACCGTGTGAATTCGGGAATGGGCCCATGAAATCGATCTCCCAAACATAAAAAATGTCAACTACTAGGATCGGCTTCAAAGGCATCTCATCCCTCTTAGAAATACTCCTAAGTTGTTGACACTTTAAACAATGTGTTGCGAAGTCGTCAGCATCTCTAAACAATGATAGTCAAAAGAAGCCACTCGTAAGGACTTTCATGCAGTTTTCTAGCCACTAAAGTGACCCCCACACGCAGACGAATGCGCGTGTTCCAACACCGATCTGACATCCTCCTCGGGTATGCATCGTCTGATCATCTGATCTGCACCAATCTTGAACAGGTCCGGTCATCCCAAATGTACTGTTTGGCTTGTGACATCAAACGTTTCTTCTTTCTCCTTGGCCAATGCTCCGGTAGGTCACCTGAAACTTTATAATTAACAATATGAGCAAACTAGGGGTTTTGTGAGATTTCCAAAATGTGTTCATCCAGGAAAGACTCGTAATGGGCCCGTCCTTGTCTCCATCTTCAACCATAATTCGGGACATGTGATCTGCAACAACATTTTCACTTCCTTTCTTGTCCCGAATCTCTAGATCAAATTCCTACAATAGAAAAACCCACCTTATGAGCCTCGGTTTTGCATCCTTTTTGTCCATGAGGTGCCTAACTGTAGAGTGGTCAGAATAAATGATTCTTTACTTCCCCAAATATAAGATCTGAATTTATCTAGAGCATACACTATTGCTAGTAACTCTTTCTCGATTGTTGTGTAATTCAATTGAGCATCCGAGAGAGTTTTACTCACATAGTATATGGCAACGGGTTTCTTGTCAACCCGTGGACCCAAGATAGCCCCGACCGTATAATCACTTGTATCACACATTATTTCAAAAGGTTAATTCCAATCGGGTTATTGCAAGATCGGGGCTTCAACTAACTTCAACTTCAAAATGTTAAAGGATTTAGCACATTCGTCATTAAAGTCTAACGGGGCATCCTTAAGTAATAAATTACATAACGGGTTGGTAATATCACTAAAACCCTTAATGAACCGTCTATAAAACCCGCATGCCCCAAAAATGATCTAATGCCTTTAACATTCGTGGGATACGGTAAGGTGGAAATAACGTGAACCTTAGCTCGGTCCACCTATATCCCACGACTCGACACAACCTGGCCTAAAACAATACCCTCTTGGACCATAAAATGGCTCTTCTCCCTACTAAGAACCAAGTTCGTTTCAACACATCTTTTTAAAACCATCTCAAGTTGATTTAAACAGGACTCGAAAGATGTGCTGAAAATCGAAAAATCATCCATGAAAATTTCTAAAGACTCCCCCACCATATCGGAAAACAATACTCATCAAGCACATTTGAAAGGTGGCGGGGGCGTTACATAACCCGAATGGCATTCGCCTAAACGCGAATGTGCCATACAGGCATGTAAACGTAGTCTTCTCCTGATCCTCATGATGAATAGCTATCTGGTTATACCCAGAATACTCGTCTAAAAAGCAATAGATTTTTTGACCAGATAGCTTTTCGACAATTTGATCGATAAACGGAAGCGGAATGTGATCTTTCGATGTTTCCGCATTCAGTTTTCGATAATCAATACATATACGCCACCCGGTTACCGGCCAGGTGGAGACCTCGTTACCTGTCTCGTCCTTGACGACCTGAATGCCCGCTTTTTTCGGTAATGTCTATGTCAGGCTTACCCACTTGCTGTCTGAAATGGCAAATATAATACCAGCATCCAGCCACTCAGCACTTCTTTCTTCACCACTTCCCGTGTGTTCGGGTTCAACCTCCACTGAGCATCTTGTGCGTGTCCGACATCCGAATCTGTTAAAATCTTGTGCATCACAATTGAGGAACTGATTCCCTTCAGATCTGCTATTGTCCACCTGATTGCTTCCATTTTCGCAACCAGCACCGCCATCAAAGCATTTTTCCTGTTCAATAGATAAATTAGAAGCTATAATAACAGGCAAAGTATCATTTTTACCTAGGAAAGCATATTTTAATTGCTTTGGGAGCTCCGTCAGCTTGAGTTTTGGTGCTTCCTGCAGTGACGGTTTCAACCCAGTATTGATTTTCTCGGGAAGTGGTTACACCTGAACTGACTATGGTGGACGGTCTCCTTGCACAACTGCAATTTACAGCTGTCTCTCCTCCTCTTCCAACAACTTATTTATTTCCACCTGTAACCTGTCAAACAAAAGACACGTCTCCGATGTGCCATCCATGCTAACGAAAGAGTCGTATAGTGGGATGCACTCGTCAATGACATCAGCCATGAAACACTCGTCATCAACCAGAGAATTATTTCCATGTGTGAAAACATTAATCCTTAATTTATAGTTACCAAATGCCATGTCAACCGGTGGCCAAAAATGGTCTACCGAGGATAACCTTGGGCTGTTTCGTCCTTTCACCCGAAACATAATCAAGGACCAAACAGTCAACTGGAAAATAAAAATCTTCAACCTTAACGATAACGTCAGTCAGTATCCCCTGGGGAAGTTTTGGTGTCTGGTCAGCTAAGACAACCGTGGTAGCGGCTGCCCGAAGCGGACCGAAGTCATACTGATCGTATAGACTCAATGAGATAATACTGATGCTAGCTCCAAGATCGAGAAGCGCCCGAATCATTTTAAAATCACCCACTTGAATGGAATGGGCGTTCCCGGATCTTGTAGCTTGGGTGGAAGGGAACCCGAAAGAATTGCACTCACATTATCAGTAAAATCGATCTATTTAGGAATCTAATGACTCCTTTTCTGTGTGCACAATTCCTTCTAATACTTAGCATATGCGGTAATTTGTTTTATGGCATCTAAGAGGGGTATATTAATTTTAACTTGTTTAAACGTCTTCCACATTTCCTCTTGTCGTGGGCCCCTTTTTGATGCCATCTTCGCAAGTATAAATGAGATGTCGAGAAACTCAAAGCTATAACGAGTGGCGTATGATCATACTATTCTGCGATTATGTTGGACCTCTTCTAATGCGGTTCACGTAAATCATGTAAGCACATAAACAAGTAAGGTATAAATTGTTAACATATAAGACAATAGTTGCAGTTTTGTGTATAAGTATATATGATAAATACAATTTACACATATATCCCCATAACGTGGAAAAAGAAGTAAAATAGGGGAATGTGGTACTCACCTTGGTAAATAAGCAAGATATGATGATTCGATCAAGAAAGATAAAGGCAGATCAAGCTCTTCGGGAACTACCGACGAAATATCCTAATAAACAATAATTGCGGGAAAATAAATATGATTTGAATAACGGAACTAAGATTAGATAAAGGTTCGAGATTTGTTGATAGGGTGAGATCTTACAAAAGCTATTTATTAATTTATTATAAATTTCATTATCAAGTTTTATTGTAAATGTTATGATTTAATTATATAAAATACATAAAAATAAATATTTATAAAACTTTATAGTTTTATAAAGAGGTTCGTTTGTTTTAAACTAAAAAAATACGTTTAATATACTTATATATATTTTCAATATTAATAAAGATTTCTTTTTAAATTAAAGAGTACGAATAAAAATTAATAGATAATATATAATTTATATAACAAAAATCTTTTATAAAATACTTAATAATTATGTAAAAGAATTAGAACTGTTGCGCCGTTTCAGCCTTATGATCTGTCATAACCTTCATCAACGCATCCAACTTCGCGTGTACTGAATCATCCGCATTTCCCGAGGACCCCCTCTGCTGGTCCTGATTACTCAAAGAATTTCCACCCCGGTTACCGTCTCTGTTATACCCCCGATTCTGATTGTACGAGCCCTACTACTGCTGATAACCGCCTTGGCGGTAATTACCTTGCGATCTATTCTAGCTCGATCCTTGAAAGTTCGGGTTCAACTGTCTAGACGTGTTCCCGTAACGAAAATTCGGGTGATTCCTCAAGCTTGGGTGATAGGTGTTTGAATTCAACCGTTGACCTTTGGAATCCTGATGTGTTGTAAAACACACTTACTTTCCTTATCATTTTATCATGTTTAAGTGCTTAATTAGTATAATTAGTAAGATTTATGGTTTGATTTTGCTTAATTTTACAAAGATGGATAATTACTTGTAGTTTATGAGTTTAATGAAGAAAAGTAACAAATTTGAAGACTCCAGGGTCTTATTTGATCAACTTTGCATACTACAAGTCAAGGCCCGACCCAAGCCCACAAATTAGAAGCCTATCTTGCATAGTATATGAAGAAAATTAAAAAAAAATGAAACCCTAACTCAGCCACAAGTTGCGATCGGACAGAAGCAAGGGAGGAAGAGAAAAGCTAGTGGCGGCTAGAGGACGGCTAGGAGAGAAGAATAAGACCAAGGAGGGTTTGTTACAGCGGCTATGGATATTCATCATCCATAAACTCAGCCCATAACCTTAAGTAATCACTCATAAACTTTGTTCTTTTGTTCAAGAAACCTAACTAGTTGATTTGATCTTTTATGTTGGATTGTTTTGCAATTGATTTGAAGTTTGACTTGTGCTTGATTGTTCTTGATCATTGAATGAGTTTAATTATGTTTTGGTTTAGTTATTTGATGTTTACTTTGATGTATAGCTGCTGTCCAAAAATTATGACAGGCTAAACTAGTTAGTTCTACCTAGGTTAGATGATTATTGTTAGGTTTTAGTAAGTAGATTGGATTGTTAATGATCATGACTTGAATGGTTAATGTAAAGTTTGGTTTAATATTGAATTAGGTTGTGTTTAGTGGCTGTGTTTGGATTAATAATACTCAATTACCTCTTGCTTTGATTGATTGAATCGGTTTTAGTTGATTTTAGCTTGTTAAAACTCTTTAATTTGTGTTTAGAGATTGTTTGCGGGGTGTACAACCATAGGGTTAAGTTGGGTATATTAGTTAGTAAAAATCAACGGGTAGGAACCTTGTTAGAGACCGAGAGGTGATAGGAAGTAAGGTCGTCTCATAGCTTTAACTTGTTAGGATTAGGATCGCGCGAGAGCGGGTTCGGTTCTTGTCGGGTTTGGGTTTGTGAGCGATTAGTTGATCGAGTTTAAGTTAAGCTAAATTGTTCCTCTATCCTTGGTTGCGTAGTATTCGTTTCCATTAGGGTCGTGTGTCGGTGAGACCGAGAGGAGAGTCGACATTAGCACCCTTTAGCAATTCTTTACCCGGTTAGTTCTTAAAATCACCTAAGTGTACGTTAGGGTTTGTTAGAGAGACCGAGAGGTGATCTAGCTTTCTTGAGTGAACCTTAGTTGTGTCATCCTTAGGAACCGGTGTCGTGAGCTTCTACAATCCATTAGCTTATTATACCTTCAATAGGATTAATACCTAGGTAGACGTTTTCTCCATTGATAAATCTTATTCTCAAAGTTTCGTCTAGTTTTCTTAATTTAAGTCTTTTAAGTTAATTTAATGTAGGTAAAGTAGTTCAATTATTAAAAACCAATTTAAAAAATATTATTCCTAGGAAGGTCTTGTCTAGGGTTTAGTTTTCATAGATGTTTTCACGTGTCCTCGTGTTCGATACCCGGACTTCCTTAGTTCTATATTACTTACGATCGGTACACTTGCCGGTTGTGTGTAGTTTTATTAGGAAAGTCCGTTTTATAAATTTAAAGCTTAGTTGTGAGTTTCGTTGAAAGAAACACCCATTAGACACACATCAAATCCCCATAAGCATAATTAACTTCCTCTGGCTCAATCTCCCCGTCATCATAAAACTCGGGGCAATTTTCTGCCTTATGCCCAAGTTCACCACAATCTTCACAAACCGGGAATTTCACTCCAACTTTCCCGACTTCTTACCCTTTCGCTACCCAGCCAATTTAAGTTCTAACTCAGCAGTTCTTTCAAACTCACTCATTACTGACTTTACTGACCTGGAAGAAGTACCATATCTTCGCCTTTCAGTTGTTGCATCTGCTTTGGAATCCTCACACATAAACTCCAAGAAATCCCAATCATCTGCCTCAGGTTGATTTAACAACTGACCATTACACGAGGCCTTTATATGCTTTTGATCCTCGTATGTAAACCCATCTACAAAGCATATCTCCAATTCCCACAATTCAATCTGGTGGTGTGGGCATTTTCTGATCATCTCCTTATATCTGGTGAACGCTTCATGAAATAGCTAGCCCGATAACTGTGAAAAGTGGCGAATCTACATTCGGGCTTCGCTCGTTTTCTACTGCGAATAGTACTCGTTTAAGAACAGCTAATGCATCTTGGCCCAGTTCCCAATATTGTGCATCGGTAGTGAGTTAAGCCAGTGCTTTGCTATATCTTTAAACAAAAAATGGAACAAGCGCAACCGAACCTCGTCCTGATCATAAGTACTATCACCAATCGACCCGCAAATAGCCGAAAAACCTGTCAAGTGAGAATACGGGTCTTTAAAGGCCATCTCGTGAGAATGCGGTACGATGTTAATGTATGATACTCGGGACTTAAAAGTCTGCTATCCCAGCAATCATACCTGTGGACCAACGTGGATGCTCCATCTGAAATAGCCGGTCTGAACCGACTTTTAACACCCAGAACCGGGGCTACAAATTATCTCCTTTGCCCCTCGGGATTTGTCAAACCACCCTAGTTCACCTAAATATTTCGAACTCTTTCGGGCCTTTCTTCCCGGTTAACTCTGTCTCGACCCATATCATTCCTTCCCATGTTCTTGTTAACCACATCACCCCGTCTCCGATTTACTGGTTCTTCCACCTCCTCATTCCAATTTTGATTCCCCTCATTTTCCATCTCAACAACCTCGTTTTCTTATTCAACTACCTAATCCCTTCTATCTCGCCGGTTAACCTCGCCCTCAACATCAAAACCTTGGTTCACCTCATTCTCTTCCCCCTCTTCTTCATCATCTGTCGAAACGCTGGGATTATCATCATCAAGATTAATTCGAACTCTTCGGTTAGGGGTGTTATGTGGGACTGAAGGTTCATCCTGATCAAGGTTTCAGTTTCGGTTTCGAGTTCTAGAAAAATGAGTTGAGTTATTCTGGTCGTTTTGGTGATTGAAATTTAGTGTTGGAGGTATGTTATTTGGGTGAAATGTGTTATTTTTTTGGGAGTGGTAGTGGGTCTTGGTTATGATTCTCATTCTGGTTCTGGTTTTGGTTTTGGTTCTGGTCTTGATCTTCCATCTATGAGGTTTGTTCTGAGCTCGGTTCTACCAAGATAATCTCTCAATTTCGGCTAAAAAACTAGAGGTGATTGTCTGCCCGAGTGGCGGGTATGCATAAACATGTTATCTGCACAAACAACACACCCCGCGTAAAATGAAATAAGAACATTTAAACTAAAAACTTAAAATTGAAAACTAAAATTAAGACTAAAATTAAAATTAAACACAAAAATCAAATAACACGAAAAACAATAAATGCACTAAATCCCCGGCAGCGGAGCCATTTTGATGACCGTCGTTTGTGTCATGCAAAAACCTAATTAAGCTAAGTAACTAGGATAAGTAAAGTATCGTATCCACCAAGAGTATGCCGTCATTGAAAATCGTGTAACAAATTTAATATTATGAAGTGGCAGATTTTAGTGCTGATCACACAAGTAAATAGTTTAAGTTTAGAATTAAGCAAACGAGCAAGTAAACAAATTTCAATCAATTAATAAAAGCAAATCACACCCGGGACTTCAAGTATGTAACTTACAGTAATCTCATGAAACCTAACAGATTAATCACTAACGGTTAACTACAGACTGATCAACTAGACAAAACCTTAGGCATCAATAATCGCTTTACACACGACACTAGTTATCAAACAGTCCCTGTCAGTGTGACTCACTTAAGGGCAATTATATGCTTTATCGTATTCAACCTAATCAAACAACCCTATGATCAATTATTATAGCAACTGGTAACTAATCGTTCAGATCAACATAAACCTAAACTGACTGAACACACAGAAATACTAAACATCAATAATCATAGATTAACCATAAAAAATTATACATAAACATTCTGAGTTACATGAAAAAGCTGAAATCGTTACAAAATTTACATTCCCGGGTGAGATTCTAAGAGTTTTTCCGCGTCTTGGCAATATGGAATCTTCAATTTGGATGATATAGAGCATGTAAGTTGTCTCGGTATGGTCCGGTATGGTCGAATCGTCCTCCTAGAGCTCTGAAAATTGCCTGCCTCGATGTGTGTGAAGATAGGGTCGTCATATGATGAAATTAATAAAAAACCCTAATCTCCCGTCTGCACTACCCATCGCGATACGCGATGGGTTCTTCTGTGGTCCATCGTGTATCTCAATGGACCCTGGTCAAACTCTCATTTAATAACCATCGCGATATGCGATGGTTTTTTAAGTCTGCATATCGCGTATCGCGTTGGGCCATGTCACTAGTAATCTTCTTTTGTCTTATCGTTTTGCGTGCTGGACGTCTCGAGTCATCATCCCGTGCCTTAACAGGTCTAAATTAGCTGCTTTAACGTATATTACCTGAAATACAACAGCCACGTATGAATATCGAAGTTCCTACAATAAACGATTAAAATAAAAAATAAACCAATTAAAACGCATACAAATTAACCGACCATCAAAGCTTAAGCTTGCGGGTGCGGAATCTGATAAGTTTGGGTTTAGTATGAATGATCTTTCTTGATGAGAGGAGCTTGAAGGACGTGGGATTTATAGGTTTGGACTTGCTGGGTAATGTAGTAGGGTGTAACTATAGTTTGAACTTGATTGGCATGGATAATCTGACGGTACATACCGCTGAGATGATTAGGGTCTCTTGAATGTTAGCAAGCACTGGTAGTTGGGGCATTAGGTTCAACATGAGGGGTAGGCAGTTGCGATACCACTTGTGCATTAAGCGGTGTAGGGAAAGTATAGACAAGGATTATCGAAACGATTACATTGGGTGCAAAAACGTCACGAGGATTGAGGCGAATGATGACAGTTACTAGTGGGGTATAACGAGTGAATACCGATGGGGAGTTTCTTGCTCGGGATACTCTGATTTTGTCGAGGTTGATAATTGACTTGATTAACAGCAAAGTTTTTATGATTAGACTTGTGCTTGTTGTTTTTGTTGTTGTTGTCGCAAGGATGAGTATGGGTAAATGAATTAAAATTTCAATCAAAGAATTTAATGAAAGAGTTTGAATTGGTTGAATTTTTGTTTTGAATTTGATTTTATATTTTAGAGGATGCTGCAGTTAACTACTTGGCTATGCACGCGGTGGTCATGAGAACCAGACGATTGATGTCGAGGGAGACAGTGTTTTCTTAGGTGAGATATTCTGTAAGTACCAAAATAAAGATCTATAAGATGAAGGATAAGTTGAGGAAGACATTAGAATAATAAAATGTCTAAGTACGTATATAACTTATAATAATGTTGCCTTAAGAAATAAGGGGATTTGCGTCATAAGGATTAAAAGTAAAAGATTATAAGATGAGGGGGGGTGGGTACATAGCATAAATATTTATTAAATGATGTAGTCAATATGATTAATGTGTGATGACTACACGAGGACCTAAGTCAGTTTTAAATTGAAATTGTAATTTGATTAAGTTACAATCAACCAACGAAACATAAATTGTGGATGTTGACCTCCCATGAGCTTTCCATGGCAATTTGAATGGCCCAATGCAACTAACAAATAAAAACAACTAAGTTGGACAACCCATGAGCGTTACATGGCATTTTGATTGTCCCAACTAATTAACAAATTACCAATGCAATGTAGTTTGTCGGCCCGATGAGCATTACATGGCATTTTGATTGTCCCAACTAAATAACGAACTATCGAAACATAATATGGGTAGTCGGAGTATCTTTTGAATCACCACGTTGATTACTCCAACAAAAATACAAAAACATATAAGAAAGGGATAGTCTGGATTCCCGACTAACCACTTAAAATAACGTAAACCATAATCCGAAAGTTACTGAATTTAAGACACGAATCAACGTGAATTCGGTTTAAAAATATTATTGGAGAGCAATCACTAATGTGGTTACGGTTGACAGCTTAGGGTGTCGGTCATATGGCATTTGTGGGTCTCTCTCGGGTCCATAGGGTCAATTATTGTGGTCAGGTTATCCCCCAGGTAAGGAATAGCGTCTTACTTTTGGGTCTCGGAACCGTTTTGCCAAGGCCCAACTCACAGTTTCTCTCCACCTTTCAATTAACATAGGGACATGCCACATCACCTAGCCTTAAGGTGTACGAGCGAAAGCAACAAGTGCGAATTCTTAAGGAATTTCCCGAAAATAAAAGCAATCTAATTTTTGAAAAGTTTTCTTTAAATTTTGAGGCATAGCCTCGGAGTTTGTGTATGTGTGTGCATAACAATAATTAATAAATAATTATATATGAAAGCAGTAAAAAATTTTAAATTGAACACATAAAGGTAAACAGATAGGCACGTATAGAGCTCCTAAACATGTGTCTAAGGCAATTTCCAACGACCTATCTTAAACCTTCGGCTCTGATACCAATCTATCACACCCCAACCTACGGTGAAAATGTCGGGACGTGAACTGATTGCCCATAGCTCTCAAGGCACTATTATGCAATATTATAAGTTTCAATATCTATTAAATAAATTTCAAATGAAACTAATATTCTTACATTATCCAAACCAACAAAAGTGCATCAACAATCAAAATTCATAAATAATATTTCTCATTAATTTTTATTCTAGCATAAATCCTTAAGTGATCTTGTACTTCAGTTACTTCATATCAAACGATAACCTGCATATGCATTGAAAATAAAGTAGTTTTGTCAACACAAGGTTGAGTGAGCAACACACCAGTTTAAATGTACATATAGCATATATAAAAATAAGTAATTGCAACAAGTTATATGAGAATAACAAATTAACCAAATGAGCAAGTATAAATGAGATGTCGAGAAGCTCAAAGCTATAACGACTGGCGTATGATCATACTATTATACGATTATGTTGGACCTCTTCTAATGCGGTTCACGTAAATCATGTAAGCACATAAACAAGTAAGGTATAAATTGTTAACATATAAGACAATAGTTGCAGTTTTGTGTATAAGTATATATGAGAAATACAATTTACACATATATCCCCATAACGTGGAAAAAGAAGTAAAATAGGGGAATGTGGTACTCACCTTAGTAAATAAGCAAGATATAATGATTCAATCAAGAAAGATAAAGGCGGATCAAGCTCTTCGGGAACTACCGACGAAATATCCAAATAAAAATAATTGAGGGAAAATAAATATGATTTGAATAACAGAACTAAGATTAGATAAAGGTTCGAGATTTGTTGATAAGGTGAGATCTTACAAAGGCTATTTATTAATTTATTATAAATTTCATTATCAAGTTTTATCGTAAATATTATGATTTAATTATATAAAATACATAAAAATAAATATTTGTAAAACTTTATAGTTTTATAAAGAGGTTCGTTTGTTTCAAACTAAAAAAATACGTTTAATATACTTATATATATTTTCAATATTAATAAAGATTTCTTTTTAAATTAAAGAGTACGAATATAATTAATAGATAATATATAATTTATATAAATAAAATCTTTTAAAAAATACTTAATAATTATGTAAAATAATTAGGACCGTTGCTTCTTTTCTGCCTTATGATCTGTCATAACCTTCATCAACGCATCCAACTTCGCGTGTACTGAATCATCCGCATTTCCCGAGGACCCCCTCTGCTGGTCCTGATTACCCGAATAGTTTCCACCCCGGTTACCGTCTCTGTTATACCCCCAATTCTGATTGTACGAGCCCTACTGCTGCTGATAACCACCTTAGCAGCTACGGACATTCATCATCCATAAACTCAGCCCATAACCTTAAGTAATCACTCATAAACTTTGTTCTTTTGTTCAAGAAACCTAACTAGTTGATTTGATCTTTTATGTTGGATTGTTTTTCAATTGATTTGAACTTTGACTTGTGCTTGATTGTTCTTGATCATTGAATGAGTTTAATTATGTTTTGGTTGAGTTATTTGATGTTTACTTTGATGTATAGCTGTTGTCCAAAAATCATGTTAGGCTAAACTAGTTAGTTCTACCTAGGTTAGATGATTATTGTTTGGTTTTAGTAAGTAGATTTGATTGTTAATGATCATGACTTGAATTGTTAAACTAAAGTTTGGTCTAATTTTGAATTAGTTTGTGTTTAGTGGCTGTGTTTTGATTAATAATACTCAATTACCTCTTGCTTTGATTGATTGAATAGGTTTTAGTTGATTTTAGCTTGTTTAAACTCATTACTTTGTGTTTAGAGATTGTTTGCGGGGTGTACAACCATAGGGTTAAGTCGGGTATATTAATTAGTAAAAATCAACGGGTAGGAACCTAGTTAGAGACCGAGAGGTGATAGGAAGTAAGGTCGTCTCATAGCTTTAACTTGTTAGGATTAGGATCGCGCGAGAGCGGGTTTGGTTCTTGTCGGGTTTGTGTTTGTGAGCGATTAGTTGATCTAGTTTAAGTTAAGCTAAATTGTTCCTCTATCCTTGGTTGCGTAGTATTCGTTTCCATTAATGTCGTGTGTCGGTGAGACCGAGCGGAGAGTCGACATTAGAACCCTTTAGCAATTCGTTACCCGGTTAGTTCTTAAAATCAACTAAGTGTAGGTTAGGGTTTGTTAGTGAGAACGAGAGGTGATCTACCTTTCTTGAGTGAACCTTAGTTGTGTCATCCTTAGGAACCGGTGTCGTGAGATTCTACAATCCATTAGCTTATTATACATTCAATAGGATTCTTACCTAGGTAGACGTTTTATCCATTGATAAATCTTATTCTCAAAGTTTCGTCTAGTTTTCTTACTTTATGTCTTTTAAGTAAATTTAATTTAGGTCAAGCAGTTCAATTATTAAAAACCAATTTAAAAAATATCGTTCTTAGGAAGGTCTTGTCTAGGGTTTTGTTTTCGTTGACGTTTTCACGTGTCCTCGTGTTCGATACTCGGACTTCCTTAGTTCTATATTACTTACGATCGGTACACTTGTCGATTGTGTGTAGTTTTATTAGGAAAATCCGTTTTATAAATTTAAAGCTTAGTTGTGAGTTCCGTAGAAAGAAACACCCATTAGACACACATCATGTTTTTGGCGCCGTTGCCGGGGACTCGAGTTAGAGGCGTATTGAGAATGACTCGAGTTAGGACTTACCCTGTTTACTACTTGTTTTACTTCTTTGTTTTGTTTGTTAGTTTAAAATAATTTAGCTAATTTTAGTTTATTTTGTTTATTTTAATATTTGTACGCGACGTACTCGATCTTTAGGACCACCAGAAACCGAGGGATTTTCCAAACCAGAGAGAGTTCCGTGAGAGACGTCTTCCAGTTCATCTACGTTCGTCGGTAATACATCTTCTTCTCCTATTTTTTCTGAACCCGTCATTAGGGATAGAAATATGGGCGACACAAATCCACCACCGAGGAGGACAGTTGCAGACCGGGCACGTATGGTTGATGCTGGCGCGAGATCCAACATTGCTCCACCAGCCATCGGAGTTCTCATGACTTGGCAGATTCCATCTAATATTCTAAACACGATTGCTCATTCTGCTCAATTTAACGGGTTGCTCCATGAGAACCCACATGCTCATCTCACTTGCATTACACGAATTTGTGACACGTTTCATATTGCCGACGTATCCGAAGACGCCATCAAACTCAGCATATTTTTGTTCTCACTCGTTGATCATGCGAGTATGTGGCTTGAGTCCCTCCCACAGGGATGCATTTCTACTTGGACTGCCATGCAGACCAAGTTTCTCGAAAAATACGATCCTCCGGCTAAGGCCGCTAGTTTGCGTAACCAGATTCATTCTTTCCAGATGGAGGACACCGAGAGCTTCTACGAGTCGTGGGAGAGATTCAAAAATCTACTTTCTTTATGTCCGAACCACGGCCTGCAAGACTGGGCAGTCATTGAAAAATTCTATAACGGAGTGACGTACGCGACTCAGAGCATGCTCGACACAGCCGCATAAGGTAACTTATTGACAATGAAGGATACGGATGAGTGAATTGATTTGTTAAACGGGTTAGCCATGAGTGGATACCAGCGACCACCAGCTAAGAATACCAAGACCGTCGACTCCTTATCACGCTGCATGCATTCGGTCGACACGAGCACCGCACTTGCAGCACAGGTTGAGGCGTTGGCAAAGATCGTGAAGGACCTGCAGGTGAAAAGTAAGTTATGCGAGATCTGTAGAGGGGGGCATGATACTGTTCAGTGCCCGTAGGTTTCGAGGAGGAGGCAGACGACTTTGTTAATAATCCAAACCGAAATCAAAACTCTTTCAATTATTATAATTCGGGGGTGGATAAGTAACCAAAATTCCAACTGGAGTAACGGAAATCAGTCCGGCTTCCAACAGCGTCAGAGCCTATTCCAGGATTTCGCTGAGGGAATGAGTAGTGGGGAGAAGAAGACCACGTTATAGGAGATGATGGCACAGCAGACACAGATGTTGTCGTAGCTTATGACTCGAGAGGACTCCCGTCACAAAGAAACTCAAGAGAAATTTCGAAAGCACGAGTCATTCATGAGAAATGAAGGAGCGTCAATTCAAAATCTTAAGCGGCAAATGGGAGAGATAGCAAGTCGTCTGAATGAAAGGTCGCCAGGTACACTCCCAAGTAACACTGAACAAAATCCGAAGGCATTCACGAAGGCCGTGACGACGAGGAGCGGTGCAGGGGCACCTAGCGAGCCCATGATTTAGTAGGCGATGAGAGAAGTCGTTGACGAGCTTGCGGTAGATGTAGAGGAGCAGGTAGACGAGGAGATTCAGTTGGAGTCTCCACCGGCCAAGGTGCATCTGAGGCACAGCCCAGGAAGTACATCCCATGCTGAGAACCTGCCATTACCCAGCACACCACCGAAAATCTACAAACCTAGACTTCCATATCCCAGGAGAGTCCGTAGGGATAGAGACGAAGAGCATAACTCCAAATTTCTTGATCTTTTGAAGCAACTTCATCTTAACATTCCATTCCTTTAGGCACTCCTGAAAAATATTATTTCGAATAAAGAGAAGTTAGCCGAAGTCTCTTCCATTCCTCTGAGTGATGGTTGCTCTGCAGTCTTGCAGAGAAAGTTACCAGAAAAGATGTCCGATCCTGGGAGTTTCATGATTCCCTGCATCTTGAGTGATAATACGGTTGTTCATGTGCTGGCGGATCTTGGTGCCAGTATTAATCTCATGCCGTATTTCGTGTATCGCAAGTTGGGTCTAGGCGAACCACGTCCTACCCGGATGAGTATCCAGCTTGCCGATCGTTTTGTGAAATACCCTCGAGGGGTGGTCGAGAACATGCTTTTTCGTGTCGACTAGTTGATCTTCCTGGTGGAATTTTTCATCTTGGAAATGATCGACGATGATAGTGTCCCACTTATCTTGGGCCGACCATTCCTTGCCACTGCACAGGCTTTGATCGACGTCTGCGAGGGTAAGTTGATCTTAAGAGTTGAGGATGAGAACGTCACTTTTGACGTTCGACAGTCACTGAAGCACCCCAAGTCTGCTGACGACTCCTTATACTTCATTGATACCATCATGGAACATGTTGGGGAGTTTTTCAGCGAAATCTGTGGAGGATCTGCCTCTGAAACCCACATTCTCGATAGGGAGATTCCAGAGATTAAGATGGTTGCCATAACCAATCAGTCCTTAGATGACGACACCGAATCGCATATCCCTTAATCGGGCGTGTCTGCTGAGATCGTACGAGATGATCCGATGGACCGAGTCGAGAGTCCTCCTTCTTCCTTAGAGCTTAAGGATTTGCCCGCCCACCTTGAGTATGTGTTTTTAGATGAAGAGAGGAAGCTGCCGGTTATCAATGCATCTGCTTTGACGGAGGTCGAGAAGGAGAAGTTGTTGAGGGTGCTACGAGAACACAAAGAGGCTATTGCATGGAAGATTATCGACATTAAGGGTATCAACCCTTCGTTTTGCACTCATAAAATCCTCATGGAGGAAAATTTCAAAACTGTCGGTCAGCCGCAACGGAGGCTTAGTCCGAAAATGCAAAAGGTCGTGAATAAGAAGATCATTATACTCCTTGATGCAGGGATCATTTTCCCAATTTCAGATAGTGCTTGGGTGAGTCCAGTCCAGGTGGTTCCTAAAAAGGGTGGCATGACTATCGTTACCAACGAGAGGAACGAGCTTATTCCCACTAGGACTGTGACGGGATGGCGAGTCTGTATCGACTATCGCAGACTAAATGATGCCACCAGGAAATACCACATTCCTTTACCCTTCATTGATCAGTTTAGAGCGTTTAGCAGGTCAGCGGTACTACTGCTTCTTAGATGGTTTCTCGGGGTACTTCCAGGTTCCTATAGCTCCCGACGACCACGTGAAAACTACTTTTACCTACCCTTACGGAACGTTTGCTTTCAAACGTATGCCGTTCAGACTCCGGCCATATTCCAAAGGTGTATGGTGGCCATTTTCCATGATATGATTGAGGACTCCATGGAGGTGTTCATGGATGATTTTTCCGTATTTGGGAGTTCCTTCGATCATTGTTTATCAAATCTTGAGAGGATGATGTCCCGTTGTGTCGACACCAACCTAGTCCTTAACTGGGAGATGTGTCATTTCATGGTTCGCAAGGGCATTGTTCTGGGGCATCGGATTTCAAGTGCGGGGATAGAGGTTGACCGCGCAAAGGTCAAGACCATTTCTAATCTTCCCCCACCTACTTCTGTGAGATCCATTCGTAGCTTTCTAGGTCATGTCGGTTTCTACTGCGGGTTCATCAAAGATTTTTCTAAAATCGTGAGACCCATGACTAAACTTTTGGAGAAGGATGCTCCATTTTTTTTTCTGAGCAGTGTATCGAGGCGTTTGATCTTTTAAAAGACAAAATCGTTAACGCCCCGATCATAGTTGCTCCCGACTGGTCGTTACCATTCGAGTTGATGTGTGACGCGAGCGACTTCGCAGTTGGAGCGGTTCTTGGACAGCGGAAGGATAAACACTTCCATCCAATTTATTATACTAGTCGGACCTTAAATGGCGCACAGGAAAGCTATACCACCACAGAAAAAGAGCTTTTAGCCGTGGTGTTTGCTTTCGATAAATTTAGGTCCTATCTGGTTCTATCCAAGACGATTGTTTACACGGATCATGCTGCTATTCGATATCTCTTCAGCAAGTAGGATGCTAAGCCTTGTCTTATCCGATGGATCCTGTTGCTTCAAGAGTTTGATATAGAGATCCGTGATAAAAAGGGGGCCGAGAATGTGGTGGACGATCATCTTTCACGTCTAGAGGGAGTTGAGTTAGGAGATTTGGGGGTCAGGATTGACGATCGTTTTCCGAAGGAGATTCTGATGTTTGTTGCGGCACAAGAGGAAGGTTTTCCATGGTTCGCTGATTTCTTACCAGCAAAAGAAGAAATTCTTTGCTGACATCAAATTTTACCTTTGGGAAGACCCATATCTTTTTCGTATTGGTGCTGATCAGCTTATTAGGAGGTGTGTAGATGTTAAGGAAGGATGGCAGATTCTGAGCCATTTTCATGTGGGACCGACAGCAGGTCACCACGGTGTGAGTTCTACGGCTAAGAAAGCCTTTGATTCTGATTTTTACTGGCCGTCTATCTTTAAGGATGCTCATATGTTTGTTAGGAGCTATGATCGTTGCCAGCGCGTTGGCAACATTTCTTCTCGAAACAAAATGCCCCAAAATGCTATTCAAGTTTGTGATGTTTTCGATGTGTGGGACATTGATTTCATGGGACCGTTTCCATCTTCGCGTGGGAACAAGTACATACTCGTGGTTGTCGATTACGTGTCAAAGTGGGTTGAGGCCAAAGCTCCACCCACCAATGATGCCTGAGTGGTAGTCCATTTTCTAAAAAGTCTATTTGCTCGTTTCGGAGTCCCGAAAGCCTTGATCAGTGATCGGAGTATTCACTTCTGCAACTCGCAGATGGATAAGGCATTGCAGCTCTATGGGGTCACCCATCGACTTGCGACCGCCCACCACCCACAGACTAGTGGGCAAGTGGAAGTGAGTAATCGAGGATCAAACGTATTCTCGAGAAAACAGTTGGTTCAAATCGTCGGGATTGGTCTGACAAATTAGATGACGCTATGTGGGCCTTCCGTACAGCCTACAAGACTTCGACTGGTTCCACACCATTTCAATGATTTTTGGGAAGGCCTGTCATCTTCCTGTTGAGTTGGAACACCGCGCCTCATGGGCCCTTCAAAGGGTTAATCTTGATTTATCCGCCGCAGTGGGTAATCGTTTCCATCAGTTACACGAGTTAGACGAGCTCCGGGATCATGCATATGCACAATCATTTAGGTATAAGGAGCACACGAAGGAACTGCACAATAGAAAATTGAAGGGTAATAAGCAATTCAAATGTGGGGGTAAGGTCTTACTGTAGAACTCCCGGTTAAGGTTATTCCCGGGAAAGTTGAAATCCCGATGGTCGGGACCGTTCACGGTCACTGAGGTATTCCCGTATGCGGCATTGAGATACAAGATCAAAGCGGGAAGTTTAACGTGAACGGTCATAGTTTGAAGCATTACATAGGAGAGCCGATAACTGATCGGACAGTCGAGGTATTCTACCTTGACTCGTTCACCGAGGCATAGACGTGTTGGATGCATCACTCGAGAGACAGCCCGAGTTGTAGAGTTTGTATTATGATTTTCTTTATTATCTATTTTTATTTGTTTTAATTTTTTTATTTATAAAAACATAAATATATAAAAAAATCAAAAAAATTAAAAACACAAAAATATGTTTATATCTTATGTTTTTGTTTTCTGTTTTGTACGCCACTACATGCGAGCGAGTTTGAGTTATTACATGTATTATTATGCGCATGGTAGCTCTGATGGCGTTTTGGAACTGGTTCACCCGAGGTTGCGACCGCGAATGAAATGCTATACGGCCGTTCGATTGATACACAACTAATGAAGAATCCGCATCTAAACCAGGGGAGTAACCCGTTCTCTATTTTACTTTTTGCTATTTTAAGTTTTAATTTTATGCTTTAAGTTTTATTTTTATTTACTTTTATTTATTTTTCTTGTTCTCATCGAGGACGATTTCGTTCTAAGTGTGGGGATGGGAATTTATTTTATATATATATATATATATATATATATATATATATATATATATATATATATATATATATATATAAATTGTTTTGTTCTTTCGTTGAAAAAAAAGGTTTTAAAGAAAAATGTCCCTTGAATTTAGTTTTTTTTGCGTTAAAGTGGAGATGATGATATTTATCGGAAATCGGTTTTTCAAACTACTAATAATATGAGATAAATAAAAGAAAACGTACTTAACTTGGGATGTGTCGGTAGGCTCAGTCTTGAAAATGAAAGGGCAAATTTGATAAAATGGTTAAAACGGAAATCTTTTGTGGGTAAGGCGTTTTGTCCGTGGAAGATAACTAATGAAAGGTCGTGCCATACTGAAGCCTCAAATTTTGGTATGAAAAATTTGAAATATCATGAGTTTTAAAAATTTGAATACGTTATCATATGTTGCTTGGGTAGGTTTAACGTTATAATATGTCGTGTAGCCTGTGATATAAATCTTAAACTGCTTGTTTAGTGATTTACCCCTCATTGGCATATGGTTTTATAACCTTAAATCCTGTATTGATGGGATACTTCGGGTCCGGAGACCATGGGTCTGTATGCAATCTATTCATCTGGGTATTCACAATTCCTAAGTGGGTTGTGGATATTTAAAATAAAGCCAAAAAGAGCAAACCCTTATAAGTCTTTAAACATGATCACAAAAGTACAAAAGTACAAATACACTACACACTTGATCATCCATGCTGTTAACCATGTGGGGTCCCCTTGCTCGCGTCTCATTACTATTAAGAAATGGACCACAAGGGACATGCTACATGTAAACCCTACAAATGAAATTTTGCATACTCACCTATGGTAATGGTTTCGGAGTATTGCTTGATAACGGGGGTATGTCATGTTGTGAGGAACACTAGCTATTAATTAATTGAACCTTAACCGTATCTAATGGCTGCTTGGTAGACTTTGATGCTTAAACTTAGGTGGATAAACAATACCCTTGATCTTCTTAACTATTCATGAAAAAAATAGAGCAACAAAAGTTTTAATTCTGCTAATTTTGAGGTTTAAGTCAATTTGGGATGGTCTGGTCCGGTAAAAGCTGAAAATAAGCGTGTCCTAATTGTGTAAACCACTGAGTAATACTTTTGTCAGATCTTATTTGTTCCGGTAAAGATTAAGGCATGGGTTTAAGTGGATAACAATATCGGTGATCGCGGTTTTTGCGTTCTTCTAAACTTTAAAAAATTAACCTATATGTTTTTAAGACTGTATTTTCCGATTCTGATCCAACTGCATTAGACTTTTTCAGGCACGAAAAAGACTTAAGTGTGGGGATGTTTGATGTGTTGTAAAACACACTTACTTTCCTTATAGTTTTATCATGTTTAAGTGCTTAATTAGTATAATTAATAAGATTTATGGTTTGTTTTTACTTAAGTTTACAAAGATGGATCATTACTTGTAGGTTATGAGTTTAATGAAGAAAAGTAGCAAATTTGAAGACTCCAGGGGCTTATTTGATCAACTTAGTATACTACAAGTCAAGGCCCGACCGAAGCCCACAAGTTAGAAGCCTATCTTGCATTGTATATGAAGAAAAAAAAAAAGAAACCCTAACTCAGCCACAAGTTACGATTGGACAGAAGCAAGGGAGGAAGAGAAAAGCTAGTGGCGGCTGGTGGTGGCTAGAGGACGGCTAGGAGAAGAAGAATTAGACCAATGAGGGTTTGTTACAGCAGCTAGGGGTATTCATCATCCATAAACTCAGCCCATAACCTTAAGTAATCACTCCTAAACTTTGTTCTTTTGTTCAAGAAACATAACTAGTTGATTTGATCTTTTATGTTGGATTGTTTTGCAATTGATTTGAAGTTTGACTTGTGCTTGATTGTTCTTGATCATTGAATGAGTTTAATTATGTTTTGGTTGAGTCATTTGATGTTTACTTTGATGCATAGCTGCTGTCCAAAAATCATGTTAGGCTAAACTAGTTAGTTCTACCTAGGATAGATGATTATTGTTAGGTTGTAGTAAGTAGATTGGATTGTTAATGATCATGACTTGAATTGTTAATGTAAAGTTTGGTTTAATATTGAATTAGGTTGTGTTTAGTGGTTGTGTTTTGATTAATAATACTCAATTACCTCTTGCTTTGATTGATTGAATCGGTTTTAGTTGATTTTAGCTTGTTTAAACACTTTACTTTGTGTTTAGAGATTGTTTGCGAGGTGTACAACCGTAGGTTTAAGTTGGGTATATTACTTAGTTAAAATCAGTGGGTAGGCACCTTCTTAGAGACCGATAGGTGATAGGAAGTAAGGTCGTCTCATAACTTTAACTTGTTAGGATTAGGATCGCGCGAGAGCGGGTTCGGTTCTTGTCGGGTTTGGGTTTGTGAGCGATTAGTTGATTTAGTTTAAGTTAAGCCAAATTGTTCCTCTATCCTTGGTTGCGTAGTATTCGTTTCCATTAGGGTCGTGTGTCGGTGAGACCGAGAGGAGAGTCGACATTAGCACCCTTTAGCAATTCGTTACCCGGTTAGTTCTTAAAATCACCAAAGTGTACGTTAGGGTTTGTTAGAGAGACCGAGAGGTGATCTAGCTTTCTTGAGTGAACCTTAGTTGTGTCATCCTTAGGAACCGGTGTCGTGAGCTTCTACAATCCATTAGCTTATTATACCTTCAATAGGATTAATACCTAGGTAGACGTTTTCTCCATTGATAAATCTTATTCTCAAAGTTTCGTCTAGTTTTCTTAATTTAAGTCTTTTAAGTTAATTTAATGTAGGTAAAGTAGTTCAATTATTAAAAACCAATTTAAAAAATATTATTCCTAGGAAGGTCTTGTCTAGGGTTTAGTTTTCATAGATGTTTTCACGTGTCCTCGTGTTCGATACTCGGACTTCCTTAGTTCTATATTACTTACGATCGGTACACTTGCTGGTTGTGTGTAGTTTTATTAGGAAAGTCCGTTTTATAAATTTGAAGCTTAGTTGTGAGTTTCGTAGAAAGAAACACCCATTAGACACACTTCAAATCCCCATAAGCATAATTAACTTCCTCTGGCTCAATCTCCCCGTCATCATAAAACTCGGGGCAATTTTCTGCCTTATGCCCAAGTTCACCACAATCTTCACAAACCAGTAATTTCACTCCAACTTTCCCGACTTCTTTCTTCTTACCCTTTCTGTACCCAGCCAATTTAAGTTATAACTCAGCAATTATTTCATACTCACTCATTACTGACTTTACTGACCTGGAATAAGTACCATATCTTCGCCTTTCAACTATTGCATCTGCTTTAGAATCCTCACACATAAACTCAAAGAAATCCCAATCATCTGCCTCAGGTTGATTCGGCAACTGACCATTACACGAGGCCTTTAGATGCTTTCGATCCTCGTATGTCAACCCATCTACAAAGCATATCACCAATTCCCACAATTCAATCTGTGGTGTGGGAATTTTTTGATCATCTCCTTATATCTGGTTAACACTTCATGAAATAGCTCGCCCGATAATTGTGAAAAGTGGCGAATCTACATTCGGGCTTCGCTCGTCTTCTACTGCGAATAGTACTCGTTTAAGAACAGCAAACGCATCTTGGCCCAGTTCCCAATACTGTGCATCGGTAGTGAGTTAAACCAGTGCTTTGCTTTGTCTTTAAACGAAAAATGGAACAAGCGCAACCGAACCTCGTCCTGATCATAAGTACTGTCACCAATCGACCCGCAAATAGCCGAAAAACAGTCAAGTGAGAATACGGGTCTTTAAAAGCCATCTCGTGAGAATGCAGTACGATGTTAATGTATGATGGTCGGGACTTAAAAGTCTGCTATCCCAGCAATCATACCTGTGGAACCAACGGGGATGCTCCATCTGAAATAGCTTGTATGAACCGACTTTTAACACCCAGAACCGGGGCTACAAAATATCTCCTTTGCCCCTCGGGATTTGTCAAACCACCCTAGTTCACCTAAATATTTCGAACTCTTTCGGGCCTTTCTTCCCGGTTAACTCTGTCTCGACCCATATCATTCATTCCCATGTTCCTGTTAACCGCATCACCCCGTCTCTGATTTACTGGTTCTTCCACCTCCTCATTCCAATTTTGATTCCCCTCATTTTCCATCTCAACACCCTCGTTTTCTTATTCAACTACCCGATCCCTTCTATCTCGCCATTAACCTCGTCCTCAACATCAAAACCTTGGTTCACCTCATTCTCTTACCCCTCTTCTTCATCATCTGTCAGAATGCTGGGATTATCATCATCAAGATTAATTCGAAATCTTCGTTAGGGGTGTTATGTGGGACTGAAGGTTCATCCTGATCAAGGTTTCAGTTTCGGTTTCGAGTTCTAGAAAAACGAGCCGAGTTATTCTGGTCGTATTGGTGATTGAAATTTAGTGTTGGAGATATGCTATCTGGGTGAAATGCATTATTTTTTTGGGAGTGGTTGTGGGTCTTGGTTATGATTCTCATTCGGGTTTTGGTTTTGGTTTTGGTTCTGGTCTTGATCTTCCATCTATGAGGTTCTGTTCTGAGCTCGATTCTACCAAGATAATCTCTCAATTTCAGCTAAAAAACTAGAGGTGACTGTCTGCCCAAGTGGCGGGTATGCATAAACATGTTATCTGCACAAACAACACACCCCCCGTAAAATGGAATAAGAACATTTAAACTAAAAACTAAAAACTGAAAACTAAAATTAAGACTAAAATTAAAATTAAACACAAAAATCAAATAACACGAAAAAAATAAGTGCACTAACTCCCCGGCAGCGGCACCATTTTGATGACCGTCGTTTGCGTCATGCAAAAACCTAATTAACCTAAGTAACTAGGATAAGTAAGGTATCGTATCCACCAAGAGTATGTGGTCATTGCAAATCGTGTAACAAATTTAATATTATGAAGTGGCAGATTTTAGTGCTGATCACACAAGTAAATAGTTTAAGTTTAGAATTAAGCAAACGAGCAAGTAAACAAATTTCAATCAATTAATAAAAGCAAATCACACCCGGGACTTCAAGTATGTAACTTATAGTAATCTCATGAAATCTAACAGGTTAATCATTAACGGTTACCTACAGACTGATCAACTAGACAAAACCTTAGGCATCAATAATCGCTTTACACACGACACTAGTTATCAAACAGTCCCTGCCAGTGTGACTCAGTTAAGGGCAATTATATGCTTTATCGTATTCAACCTAATCAAACAACCCTATGATCAATTATCATAGAAACTGGTAACTAATGGTTCAGATCAACGTAAACCTAAACCGAATGAACACACAGAAATACTAAACATCAATAATCATAGATTAACCATAAACAATTATAAATAAACGTTCTGAGTTACATGAAAAAGCTGAAATCGTTACAAACTTTACATTCCCGGGTGAGATTCTAAGAGTTTTTCCGCGTCTTGGCAGTATGGAATCTTCAATTTGGATGATATAAAGCATGTAAGTGGTCTCGGTATGGTCCGGTATGGTCAAATCGTCCTCCTAGAGCTCTGAAAATTGCATGCCTCGATATGTGTGAAGATAGGGGTCGTCATATGATGAAATTCATATAAAACCCTAATCTCCCGTCTGCACTACCCATCGCGATACGCGATGGGTTCTTCTGTGGTCCATCGTATATCTCAATGGACCCTAGTCAAACTCTCATTTAATAACCATTGCGATACGCGATGGGTCTTCAAGCCTGCATATCGAGTATCGCGATGGGCCATGTCACCAGTAATCTTCTTTTGTCTTATCGTTTTGCGTGCTGCACGTCCCAAGTCATCATCCCGTGCCTTAACAGGTCCAAATTAGTTGCTTTAACGTATATTACCTGAAATACAACAGACACGTATGAAGTATCGAAGTTCCTACAATAAATGATTAAAACTAATAAATAAACCAATTAAAACGCATACAAGTTAACCGACCATCAAAGCTTAAGCTTGCGGGTGCGGAATCTGATAAGTTTGGGTTAAGTATGAATGATCTTGCTTGACGACAGGAGCTTGAAGGACGTAGGATTTATAGGTTTGGACTTGATGGGTAATGTAGTAGGGTGTAACTATAGTTTGAACTTTATTGGCATGGATAATCTGAGGGTACATATCGCTGTGAGGATTAGGGTCTCTTGAATGGTAGCAAGCACTTCCCGCCATAACACCAAAATGGCATTTAGATGGATTAACTATAGTTTGAACTTGATTGGCATGGATAATCCACGGGTGACTTCAGGTTGATAATGGCCTTTATTTGTTCCGGGCTAGCCTATATACCCCTCTTAGTGACCATATAACCAAGGAACTTCCCGCCATAACACCAAAATGGCATTTAGATGGATTAACTTTCATGTTATAATGGTAAAGGATATTGAAGGCTTCTTCCAAGTCTTTAAGATGATCTTCAGCCTTCTTGGATTTGACCACCATGTCGTCTATATAGACTTCCATGGTCTTCCCTAGCTGGTCTTTAAACATCATGTTGACTAAGAGTTGATAAGTCGCACTTGCATTTTTTAGTCCAAAAGACATGGCAATATAAAAATATATATTCCAGTAGGAGTCATGATTCATGAATGTTGTGTCTTATTGATCAGATGGTTTCATCTGAACTTGTTGAAACCTAAAGGAAGCATCCATAAAAGTAAGCATCTCATGTCCTGCGGTTGCATCCACCATGGAGTCTATATGTGGTAATGGGAAAGGATCCTTGGGACATGCCTTGTTTAAATCGGTGAAATCGACACATACCCTCCATTTTCCATTCTTTTTTGAAACAACCACAACATTAGCCAACCATCGAGGATACTTAACCTCTCTGATCATACCGGCCTTAAGAAGTTTTTCAACTTCTTCTTGTCTGATCGCATTCCTCTCAGGAGCGACTTTTCTTCTGTTGAGTCAATATTTGACCTACATGAAGTATAAGGAAGATTGGAATCTTCTCAACCTCCACAGAAATCGCTAAGTATGGAAATCCGAGCACACTTGGATTTTCGGGCAAGGTTTTCTTTCCCGAGCAAGGTATTTTGTCCATCGGGCAAGGTTATCTTCTATAATTCTTCTTTAGTGTATATCCGAGTAGGGTTCACTATGTCTAGCAAGATTGTTCTTCATAGCCGAGTAAGGTGTACCCCGGGTAATCTCTTGGCTAACCAAGATCATGAAGCCAAGTGATTGGAAGATCGGGCAAGGTATTCATCAATAATACAGTGGTCCGGGTAAGCTTTATGTGAGTAATGATATATTCCAAGTAAAATCGGGCAGGGTTTAACTCAAGCAGGGTACAGTGCTACCGGGCACACTTTGCAAATAAGCTAGTTCCTAGAAAGGAGTTGAAAGGACCATTGAAGAACAAAATGGCTCGTAAGATAATGTCGGGCAAAGTCTGATATGATCAAGAAGATTGAAGTCTGCTCGGTTTTGGAAAATACTCTAAGTAAAGCCTACCCGGAAAACTTTTGCCAAGCACACTTCAAGGTTACCATGTCTACCTGAAGAAGACAAAGGCACAATGGCTACCCGGAGAAGATATCTTATGCAATGTCTACCCGGAAGACCTGTTTTTACAATTAGTACAGTTTTGAATATGTAATTTGAATATGTGTTATTTAATTAGGGTTTCTAGAAGGAATGACAGCTGTCAGGAGGTGGCAGGACTATAAATAGAATATTTTAGGGCACGCCTCCTATGGATACACTTTAACACTTTTCAGAAAAGAACAAATATTCCTGATTAAAGTGTGACGGCTGTCCTAGGTTATCAATGAATATACATTCCGATAAGAAACACTTATTGATTATCATTTGTATGAATCTCTTTATATAAATGGAAATCTTTTGAGTTATTGTTCGTGTTTGTTTCATTTGTTAACCTTTAAGTAACAAATCTTGTTTGTTTTTTATTCCGCCTTATACAAACAAGAATTTTTCCTTATTTAGAAATCCATCATTAACCTTCTTGTTGACACATTATGTGTGGGTTATGACATTGTTATGAGTATTGAGTGATTATTCGGGACCGACAGGTGGTATCAGAGCTTGTTGATTGCTGATTTGGGTAAAGAACTTGTTGCTTATTGAAGATCTAAAGAAGAACAATGACGTAAGCAAAGCACTGTTCCATTGGAGAGTGACGTCAGCTACTCTGTTCTTCTTTTCCGTCCAGATCTACAAAGTCCGGTGTTTTCTTTTCTTTATTTTAGTTAAAGTTTACATCTTTATTATCATTTCTTGTTCCAATCGGACCAGATTTATCAGATTTAAGGATTTGATAGTCAAGTCTGATTTTTGTCACTTGAAAAGTTGATATTTACTCTATTTCTGTTTCTTTTTTTTTCAAACAACCAAAATGTTTGGTCTTGAAGAACAAGAAGTGTCCACTAACAAAATACCTAGACTTTATGGACAGGAAAACTTCACAAATGGAAAGTACTTTTTGAAGCGGTTGTGTGCTACAACGATGTGGACATGTGGAATTCGATCAAAAATGGGCCACAAGCCACTGATGGTGGAGCTGCCACTGGTGCTGTAAGAGATAGGTTGAGGATAATGGATGACAGGGCCTTAGCAATGATTAAGCTAGGACTGTCTTGGGAAATACTTACCAAGGTTGCACATCATCCTATTGCAAAGGCAATGTATGATGCAATTCTTGAAATGTTCGAGGGAAATACTGAGCTTAAGAATATAAAGAAGAGGCTCAAGCAACAGCTTGAGAGATTTAGATACAAAGATGGAGAAAGGTTGAAGTCCATCCTTGAGAGATTCCTGGAAACTGTGAATGACCTCCGAACAACTGATTATGTCATGACTGATTTTTACCTGAATACCAAGCTGCTCAACTCAATGTCAAAGGAATGGTACACTGCCTGCAAATTCATCCTCCAAAAGCCCAACTTCAATGATTTAAAGCTGGATGATGTAGTCTGCTTCCTTCAAGCTGCAGAAATATAAATGATCGAAAATGAAATGATCAAAGAAGAAAATCCTTGTTTCAATTTTTCCAATGCATTAATTGCACCCATGGGAAACTTGTCTACCAAGAACCAACAGCAAATTCCCATCATAGAAGAACCAACAGAACATGGTGTTGATACACCTAGATCATTTGTTGGTGGTAGCTCAAGTCATCATGGAAATCAGACAAGGTTCAATGTCCAACTTATTGAAGAAAATGATATTGCATCAATAGCAGGTGGACATGTTCCATACTCTGGTGGAAACAATGGTCAAGCAAATGACACTCAAGCGCTCTTCTCAATGTTCACTGAGTCATATAAAGCATTTGTGGCTAAGAACTTAATCCATACCAGTGTCATCCATGATGACTTGGAACAAATAGATGCAGATGACCTTGAGGATATGGATTTAAAGTGGCAAGCTGCAATGATAGCACTAAGAAGCAAGAGGCTATTCAATAGGACTGGTAGATCATTGGTGTCTGCGCCAAATGAAAGGATTGGATTTGATAAGTCAAAGGCTTTTTGTTACAACTGTCAACAGCCTGGACATTTTGCAAGGGAATGTAACCAGCCCAGAAACTTTCAAGCTAATCAGTTTCAAAATCAACAGCCTAGAAATCAAATGCAATATCAACAGAATTATCAGCAGAATCAGAATAGAAACAACAACTTCAACAACAACAACAATCCCAACTTCAACAACTTTCAACATCAACAAATGAATAATCAACAAAATGTTCATCAAAATCAAAACTACCAAAGAAACCAATTCCCTCAAACTGCTCAAAACAACGTCAACAGACCTAATCAAACTCAACCAAGAAATCAAGGAAATGTCGCAGTTGCTGCACAACAAGATGGTGACTTTGACTGTAGTAATCATGAAGATGACATCAAAGCTGCTAATGTTGCATTCATGGCAATGATTGAGAATGAGGCTGGAACATCATCTTTTCAGGTACACTCGTCACCTATGAATGACTTAAATGAAACAATTATTGCTTCAAATATGAAAATAGGCAAGCTAGAGGGTGAGTGTTTTAGAACACAAAGCATCATCAATGGGTATCAAGCTAGTGATGTTGTTAATGAAGAGAAGATCAGAAGTTTAGACGATGATTGTTTAAGAAGCTATGGAGCTCAACAGAGGTATGTTACTGAAATTGATGGGTTGAAGAAGATGTTGTTTGAAGAAAAGGTGAAGAACACAAAGCTAGAAGTTTATAATGAATTCTTGAAGAATTTGGTCTCTACTTGAAACACATGTGGAATTCTGAACCAAATTAGTGAGAAAGACAAGTATAAGGCTATTCCACCTCCATTCAACAATAACTTCTTACCCAAAGTTGAAAAAGAGAAGAGGGATGGTTATCTCCAGCAGTTCAGAGAAGTGTTTCAAGATAGAGAGTAGTTTGTTAATCTGTATAAGAAGGTTGAAGTGAATGAATAAGGAGAAAATGTTGTGAAGGAAGATGTGAAAGAAGACAAATCAATTGGAATACAAGTCTCTGAAGATGACTTTAGTTCTGAGGATTTGAATACTGATGATTTAAGTGATCTAAGTGATCAGATCACTGAGGAAGAAATCAAGCTGCTAATAAAGGTAGAAGATTAAAGAAACCAGAATCAATTGACAAACTTCCATTGTATCCACCTGTCACACCAAGAATGAAGAAACAACATGAAAGAATGAAGAGAGAGAATGTGTCTTTTGACATATGTGAGAACAAGAAAATAAGCTACAAATGCTACTATACCACCAAGCAAGGCTGTATTGGAAAGGATAAAGGGCAATAATAAGAAAAAAGTGACTGAAAAGGTTCATGAGGAAAACTTTATCCCTGTTTATCCAGTTTTCTCTAGTCATGAGGTGTTTGATATTGGGGAAGTGGAAACTCTGGAAGAATGTGAGAATAGGCAGTCAAAACATAAGGAAAGCTTAGATGAAGAACCCATGAATATAGAGAAAATTGTCTTTGTAAAGGGAAAGGTTGAAAGAAATGATATCAAGATATATGAATTTGTTCCTTTTTCAATTGACTTTGATAGTCTGAAGACTCATAAGACACTTGGAGTTGATCCACCAAGACCAAGTGAAAGGTTTAAAAAAAGGGTTGATCATGAAAGAATTCAAAGAAAAAGTATGTTGCAAGAAATGTGATGAGTATGGGCATCACACTGACACCTGTAATGATAGACTCAACTTCAAACCCTTCCATGTTCCAAATGAGACAAAGTTTGGACAAAACTTTGTTCTCTATAAACTGAAATATGAAGAATATTTGGGAAAGAGGAAGGTGAGTGAAAATGAAAAGAAGAATAAGTCTGTTCATCAAGCTGAAACTAACACTAACAAAGAAACGCAAACTAAAATGAGATTTAAGAAACCAATTGATAATCAAAGTAGAAAAAGTAAATCTCCTAAGAAGACTGAGTATGTGAAGAAGAAGAATTTCAACCCTTGAGAATCATTCCAAACAATGACACAAAATCAGTTAAGTCCGATGACTCTCAAGAATCACCAAACAGTGAAAAGAAGAGAAACTAAGGTGTTATACCTAGAAAGAAACCTACTGAATTAACAGGAGATGAGAAATTCTTATTGAAACATGGTTATGAACCTCAAGGTTTTCAATGGAAACCTAAAGATGAAATCAAAGAGGAAATAAGTATGGATGTAAGAGACTTTTCAGGCAAGAAAGACTATGTTGTTCAAGATTGTAACAATGAAGTTTCTGAATGTGAGAGAACAACCTCATTTGTGAAAACTCCAAGAGAGTGTGGATATAAAACTAATGATTCAGATCATATTGAAATTACTCATGAAGGTCCTGAACCAATAACACTCACTCCCAAACCTGCCTTTAAAATTGAAACTGATGATCTGCAAGTTGAAGTAACTTGCACCTCATCACTAAACTAATCACTTTCTTTGTATTGTGCAGGAACAATCCACTACACTAAATGAAGTATGGTATTTGGACAGTGGATGTTCTAGGCACATGACTTGTGACAAAAGGTCACTTGTCAACTATGAAGAGAAGTTTGAGGGGCCGGTGGCATTTGGCAGTGATGAGAATGGTGGAAAAATTGTTGGAAAATGAATTTTGACGAATGGCAAAGTTACTTTTGACAATGTTTTCTATGTTGAAGGGCTTCTATACAATCTTTTAAGCATATCTCAGATGTGTGATAAAGGTTACAAAGTTGGCTTTGATGATTCACATTGTTTCATCTTAAGGCCTGAGTATGTTATTCCACCTGATATGATCATGATGATGGCCCCAAGGAATGGAAATTTGAAGGATGTTGTTTCTAGGGGTTGCACATGCTTTGTTTCTAAAGATACTTAAAATGAGTCAAAATTGTGGCATAGGAAACTTTGTCATGTAAATCTGAAGAACATGAACAAGTTAGTCAAGGGTGAGCATTTCATTGGCTTACCTACAAGAGAGTTTAAATTGGATGATAACTTTGTCTCATGCCAGAAAGGAAAGCAGCACAAGTCTTCTCACAAGACTAAACTCATTAACTCAATTGATCAAGTGCTTGAAATGCTTCACATGGATCTCTTTGGTCCTGTGAGTGTACCAAGCATTGTGAAGAAAAGATACTGTCTTGTGATCATTTATGATTATTCAAGATATACTTGGGTTTATTTCCTAAGTACAAAGGATGAGGCTGCTGAATTCATTATGAACTGTATTAACAGAGTTGAGAATAAATTGGATAAAAGGGTTAAGGTGATAAGAAGTAACAATGGTACTGAGTTCAAAAATGGAGTTATTGAATAATTTTGCAATAAAAAAGGAATACTTCATGTCTATTAATGGCACGTGCGACGTGTCATCAGCCAGACATTTTCTCAGATGAGAAACATGGAAGGTCGAATGAATTCCTTCTAACTCTTTGGGCAAATCTAGCTTATAAGCCACTTCACCTACTCGATCTAAAATCTTGAACGGACCAATGTTCCTCGGACTCAACTTCCCTCTCTTTCTAAAATGGATGATTCCTTTCCAAGGCGAGATCTTGAGCATCACATTGTCACCAACGTTAAACTCAATCGGTCGTCGCCGCCTATCAGCATACGACTTATGTCTATCTTGCGCAACTTTCATTCTTGCTTTGATCTATCAAACTTTGAAGAAGTTTCTTGAACAACTTCCAAACTTCCCATCTCCTTTTGACCAATCTCTCCCTAACATACCGAGGTTCTACAACGACTTCCATATAACAACTCGAATGGTGGCATACCAATGCTTGAATGGTAGCTGTTGTTGTAGGAGAATTCTGCTAGATGCAGATGATCATCCCAACTTCCACCAAAGTCTAAAACACAAGCACGTAGCATATCCTCAAGGTTTTGGATCGTCCTTTCAGACTGTCCATCTGTTTGAGGATGATACGCCGTACTGATGTTCAATCTTGTTCCAATGGCTTCATGGAACTTCTTCCAGAATCTCAAAGTAAACCTTGTATCTCTATCGGACACGATTGATAACGATACTCCATGCTTAGATACAACCTCTTTAATGAACAAACTTGCTAACGTTTCTGACGAGATAGCCTCTCGTATAGGTAGAAAGTGAACACTCTTGGTCAAACGGTCCACAATCACCCAGATGGTATCATGGTGCTTAGCTGTACGAGGTAGCTTAGTTATGAAATCCATGGTGATGTGTTCCCATTTCCACTCTAGTATCTCTAGCGGTTGCATCTTCCCATAAGGCTTCTGGTGCTCTACTTTGACTTGCAAGCAAGTTAAGCACTTACTGACATAATCTACTACATCATTCTTCATACCCGGCCACCAATAATCTCTTTTCAAATCTTGGTACATCTTAGTAGCTCCTGGATGAATCGAATATCTCGACTTATGAACTTCGTCTAAGATTCGACCTCTGAGATCTCCATGGCGTGGAATCCACATACGGTCCAACCTAGTCTTAACACCATGCGTGTTTTGCACCAACTCGTCTTGCTGACCGAAAATTTTTTTTTCTTCACTAGCTCTTCATCTACCAGCACCTCTGATTGCATTTTGACGATTTCTTCAAATAGGCTTGAGTTCATAATCAACTGGTATGACTTCACTGTTGCAATGACTTCCTCATTCTTACGGCTTAGCGCATCGGCGGCCACATTAGCTTTACCAGGGTAGTACTTAATGTCGCAGTCGTAATAGATCAATTCTAACCATCTTCTCTGTCTCATGTTCAGCTCTTTCTGTTCGAAGAAGTACTTTAAGCTTTTATGATCTGTGTAAATGGTACACTTAGTACCGTACAGATAATGTCTCCACATCTTAAGAGCGTGCACCACTACTGCCAGCTATAAATCATGCGTCGGATAAGTACTCTCATGGACTTTCAACTGTCTAGACGCATAAGCTATTACTTTTCCTCGTTGCATCAACACGCAACCTAACCCACGATGCGAAGCATCAGTACAAACAACCAAATCCTTGTCACCATCGGGTAAAGCAAGGATTGGAGCTTGCGTGAGTCTCTTCTTTAACTCTTGAAAAGCCTCTTCTTGAAACTTACCCCAACTGAATACTATCGACTTTCGGGTCATACCGGTCAACGGCGCGGCTATCTTGGAGAAACCTTCGATGAATCTCCTATATTAGCCAGCTAACCCTTGGAAGCTTTGTATATCAGTCGGATTCTGTGGAGTTTTCCAATTAGTTATCGCTTCAATCTTAGTTGGGTCCACGATAATCCCTTCAGGATTGATCACGTGACCTAGAAATTGCACTTCTCGCAACCAGAAAGCGCACTTAGAAAACTTAGCATACAACTTCTCATTCTTCAAGGTCTCCAATACCTCTTTCAGATGCTCAGCATGATCAGACTCGCTCTTTGAGTAAATCAATATATCATTGATGAAAACAAAACCGACTTATCCAACGTTGGCCGACACACCCTATTCATCATATCCATAAATGCTGCATGAGCATTTGTTAGACCGAATGACATCACGAGGAACTCGTAGTATGCATACCACGTCCGAAACGATGTTTTAGGGATGTCTGCCTCTTTCACCTTCAGCTGATGATAGCCTGATCTGAGATCTATTCGTGAGAAACAACTTGAACCTTTCAGTTGGTCAAACCGATCGTCAATCCTTGGCAAAGGATATCTATTCTTTACCGTAAACTGTTCAACTCGCGATAGTCTATGCACATTCTCATACTTCCATCCTTCTTCTTCACGAATAACACTGGCGCGCCACAAGGAAAAAAACTTGGTTGAATAAAACCCTTGTCGAGGAGTTCTTGCAGCTGGGACATCAATTCTTTCATCTCGGACGGCGCTAAACGGTAAGGTGCTTTCACGACGGGATGGGCTCCTGGTATTAAATCTATCTGGAATTCTATCTCTCACTCCTGTGGCAACCCCGGAAGATCCTCAGGAAATACTTCTGGGTAGTTGCACACGATGGGAACATCTTTCATTTCTTTCATCTCGACCGTAGCGTTGACAACATACGCCTGGTAGGCACCGCACCCTCGCCTTAACAAACCCTCAACTTTTATCATCGAATTGACATTAAGCCCAGAACTTTCCTTATCACCATAAATCGTCACTGCACTACCATCCAAAGTCTTTAACTTTATTATCCTACTTTTACACACTATCTGAGCTTCATACTCAGACAACCAATCCATTCCCAAAACTACATCGAACCCTCCCAAGGTCATAACATACATAGTAACAGGGAACTCAGGTCCCTCTAACTCTATCTTGTAATTCTTAACCATTTTCATTATTTTAACCGAAGTGTCACTAGCGGTTTCTACTGTAAAGGTTTCAGACAATCGGCAACATTTCATTCTAGCTAGTTTACTAAATGGTGTAGCTACGAAACTTTTATTCGCACCCGAATCAAACAATACTGAAGCAGAAATACCGTTTACTAAAAACATACCAGTCACAACATCCGGAATTTGTTTAGCATGTTCCTGAGTCAACATATAGGCTCTAATCCTTGGCCTAGCTTGATCACCATCCTTCTTCCCACTTCCTCCAACCTCACCCTCGGTGCATTCTCTAGCAAAGTGACCCGTCTTACCGCACTTGTAACATGCGGGTTTTGCAGTACAATCTGGAGCATAATGTCCCACCTTTCCGCACTTGTAGCAAGCGTTCGTACCAAACTTGCACTCACCAGCATGACTCTTCCCACACCTATAACAAATGTCTGAACCCTTACTCCACCTGCACTTGCCACCGTGCATCCTTCCGCAGGTCTTACACTACCTCTTCTCCCAAACTCTCGGCTGTTTGCTCTTGGGGTTCCACAACTGAGTACCAGGTCTTTTAGCAGGAGCGACCCACTTCTTATCCCTCTTCTCTTCCACCACCCCATCATCCGCCGAAAAGTCGTCGTAAACCATTCCCGCGAGCCCTACAGCGGAATCAAAAGTACCTGGTCTACCAGCCTTGACTAAGACGCGAACATTTTGCGGCAGCCCCCTAAGGTAGCACTTGATCCGCTTGGCCTCGGTGTTCATCAAGTCCGGAACCAACCTTGACATGCGGTTGAATTCAGTGGTGTATTCGCGGTGTGTCATCTTAACCGCCTTCAGACTCAAAAACTTTATTTCAACCCTCTCAACCTCCGCATCAGCACAAAACCTCCTCATTACCAATTCCTTCAAATCATCCCACCGAATAGCTTTAATCTCCTCCTGGGTATTCCTCTGTTCAACAGTTTCCCACCAGTACATTGCTTCATCAAGAAATGATTGGGTGGCAAAACCCCCAGCTTGGTCGGGACGGAATTCGCTAATTCGGATAACCTTGTCCATCGTGGTTATCCATTGGAGAGTAGCGATTGCGTCTCCCATGCCAGTTAGCTTAGGCGGGTCACAACCTTTAAATGACTTGTAGTTGCACCCACCTCGGCCTCTTTTCATGTCATCGACCTTTACCGACTTAACCACACTTGATTCCTCCTTCTCCTCCTCATCATCCTTCTTACTCTTTTCCCCTGACTTCTCAGCAGACTTTTCAGGATTCTAGTTCTTTGCAGCAGCTGCTACCACCTGAGTAATGGCAGCTTGAACGGCAGAGTCAAGTTGATACCCATCGTTGTTACTCGAATTTCCATCGGCTGCACTTCCTTCTCCCTCAGCGTTAGTAGCTGCTTCTATTGACGGTTCTCGGACAACGCGTGGCCTACCACGACGTCCCGTACGTCCTCCTCTTCCAGCAACTTTCTTAGCTCCAGCCATTCGTATTCTATAAGGAAACACAAACATCATCACTTAAGGAACCATTTAGTACAAGGATAGTAAGGCTAACAGGTAATAACAGTGGCCAGCTGTGATTATTTGATCACGTTACTCTCCGTGTCCTATACATTTCCGTTTGTGAGTCCACTTGTGCTAGTTCTACTTCTAACAGTTAAACAATCAAACCTTACATATCATCACATACTCCTATCCCTAGCAATTTAAGCTAACATTCATACATTATTTATTTAGTAATTACGCAAACATTCGTTCATTATTCTACTTTACATGTGAACTTAATCACATACTTTACCTTTACTTAGCTTGCTTGATAGACACATGGCATTCTCGTACTGACATCTTCTTTCTTTTCTTACTTTAATCTCATTCTCTGTTCGAGTCTAAGCATGTAGGATGGTTAAATCTCTCGAACTTTTCTCGGATACCAACTCGTAAGGCTCTGTTACCGGTGCCCTACTTTGGACGTTGGATTTACTCATAAACGCGGTTCTAAATACGAGTAAATAAAAACTTTCGCGGAGTAATATAAAAGTCGACCATTCATTACAAACATCCATAACTTGTATTTCAAAAAGATAATATAAAACATATTATTTCAAACATCGCGACAAATCTCCAGATGCTAGCCTCTTCGGATCCTGCCATGTGTCTTCCTCAAGCCAACTGCCTCAGTCGAATATCCTGCGTGCATACTAAAAGTCAGCTACGCTGAGTGATTTCTACTTAATCATACATCATTCAATACATTCATAACTACGTACTTCCATACGTACTTCATACTTTTATAATTCGTTCCTAATATACATATTTACCTTCATACTTTATTCTAAATTTTACTTTACATTATTCTATTATGCCTTGGATATTATTAGGGTCCGGTCCCTTTTCTGCCTTGAGTATTACTAGGGCTCAGTCCCTTTCTGCCTCGAGATTTATAAAGGGCTCAGTCTCTTTAATACCTTGAGTATTATTAGGGCTCAGTCCCTTTCTTCTGTACCTGGATATCTCTTACATTCCTTCATAACATACATACGTACCATTCGTACATTATACATAACATTTTAACTTGACATCACGTGCAATATCCGAAGATCGTTCGCGTACCAACAAGCAATCATTCATACTTTATATACATATCGTTCATATCTCCAAACTATCACCTGACGGTACATGCAATATTCGAAGATCGTTCACGCACCGTCAAGCTTTCATCGTACGTAAATCATATAAGGCATACACTTACCACTTTAGGTAAGTGTATTAACTATCACATCGAGTATGCACACAGCCCCGAAAACATAACAAGGAAATGGGGCTAGAAACTCACCTGAACTCGATTACGTTCATCGTTAATTATTGTTCCTTTCCTTGGCTGTGCTCGACTAACTGTATAACAATTACACGTATCAATTTAACTATCACTACTCACATCATGTTTCTAGTCTTGTTATAACCCTCAACGAACGGGGGTCCGGGGGCAGCGCCCCTGGTGGTCTAAGGGCGGCAGCCCCTAGCATGGTCCAAGGGGTAGAGCCCCTAGCTGGGATCGAGCTGCCAGGTCAGCTTGGAAAAATTTTATTTCTATTAACTGTCTTATCACATTTTTCATTACCATTTTGAACCATTAATTAATTTGCTAATTAACATTTCAAGGGCTTCTTTGTAATTAAATCATTCTTTACTAAGTTCAGGGACAGATCTTGTCATTCCGTTAAACTTCTAATTCGTTACTTGTTCATAACGAATTGGCTTATCCTAGCGAATTGCTCCTTGTAGCGAATTGAACCCTTTAACAAACTGGACCTTAACGAATCAGTCCATATAGCGAACCAGTCCAAGTAGTGAACTGGACCTTCTAATTCGTTATTTCTTTTAACGAATGATCAATACGAATTGGGAGCTAGTTCGTTAACTTATCTTTAACGAATTTGAACAAGAATTAAGTCTAGTTTGTTAGATTTTCCTTTAACGAATCGCTTGATGAATTGCTTCCAATTCGTTAACTCCTCTAATTCGTTAACTTTCCGTTAACGAATTAGGGTTAGGTTAGGAAATGTCAGAACATTCCCTGACATCCCTTAACCTCGTATACACTTTTCCGGCGCCGCCGCCGGAAAACTGCGGATTTGCCAGGAAAACGAGTTTTAACTCGTTTTTCACCGTTTTTCGTCCCGTTCGATCCAGATCTGAGCTAGGGTGATCCCTAAGCTCATCTTAGGTTCGGTTTATGCCCGATTCCATCTGAATCTCGTGACCTAAACGGTTTAACGGTGTCGGCTCGTCGTTTCGTGACCATATCTATCGAGTTTAAGCTCATACCATATCATACTATCATTACCTTGGATCGGGGTCGGTTTTCCTTGGTGATTTCGGCTAGAGAGAGAGACTAGAGAGAGAGAGAGCTTAAGTGTGTGGTTTGAGGGTGTGTGGAATATGTGTGAAATGAAATTAAATGGGTGATTAAAGGTTTATATATTTATGGATCATGGGCTTAAGTCCATGGTTTTTTTCCTTCTTTCATAACCCAAGTCCATAACCCATATCCATTTAACCCAACACCAGCCCGACTTATAATAACTCATATTTCATTTATTAACCGAAACTAGAAAACGGGATGTTACAATGAGACTCTTCAACTATTGAGTTGAGAATCATTAGGCTTTGAAACAACATGGACCCCAAGCCCCCACATGACTTATATGATAATTGGTTAATTTGCACATGTTTTAGTTCGTTTATTATTTAGTTTTAATCGTTTATTCAGAACTTTCGATACTTCATACGTGTATTATTGAGTTTTAGGTCACATGTGTTAAAGTACTCAATTTGGACCTGTTGTGACATGGTATGAAGACCAGGGATGTCCAGCACGTGAAACGAGACAAGATATTAAAGTTTTCTAGTGACAAGACCTATCGCGATACGCGATGGACTTGCTGAGGACCCATCACGTACCACGATGGGATATTAAATAATGTTGACTTCTGGTCCATCGCGATACGCGATGGACCAGTGAAGACCCCATCGCGTACCGCGATGGGGGGTACAGACAGGAATTTTAGGTTATATCATATTCTTCATCAAGAAAAAACCCTAACTCCGTTTTCACAAACAAGTGGCGATTCCAGCAGCTCCAAGAGGCAATTTTCACCATCCTAGCTCGTGCCAAGACCTCACACGTGATCCATATCATCCATATTGAAGATTTAACGATATCAAGGCTCGGCTAATCTCCTATAATCGCACCCGGGATGTATAGTTTGTAATCTTTATAGTTTTTCTCATGTGACTAAGAACATTCTTGTATGATTATTGATGATTGATATATATTATTGATGTTTGGTATTTATGCGTGTTCAATCGATTTAGGTTTATGTTAGTCTGAACGATTTGTTACCAGTTGCTAGATAATTGATCATATGACTGTTTGGTTAGATTGAATACGATAAAACATACGATTTCCCTTAACTGAGTCACACTAGCAAGGACTGTTTGATAACCAGTGTTATGTGTAAAGTGATTGTTGATGTCTAAGGTTTTGTCTGATTGATCAATCTGTAGTTAATCGTTAATAAATAATCTGTTAGGTTGCATGAGATAACTGTATGTTGCTTACTTGAATTCCCGGGTGTGATTTTCTTTGTTAATTGCTTGAAACTCGTTTACTTGCTTGTTAGTTTTCTAAATTCACTTTAATTGCTTGAGTGATCAGCACTAAAAACCAGTTACTTCATAATATTAAGTCTGTACACGAATTACATTGACCACATACTCCTGGTGAATACAATACCTAACTTATCCTATCTAGGTAGTTTAATGTGGCTTTTGATTGACTTGAAAAACGATAATCAAAATGGCGCCGTTGCCGGGGAGTTAGTGCGCTTAGTGTTTTTCGTGTTATTTGGATTTTGTGTTTATTTTCGTTTTAATTTTAACCTTGAATTTCAGTTTTAGTTTAAAATTTTTTTTTCTTTATTTTACGCGAGTTGTGTTAGTTGTGCAGATAACAGGTTTATGCGCACCCGCCACTCGGGCCGACAGTCACCATTAATTTTCGTGCCCAAAATCGAGAGGTTAGCTCGGCAAAACCGAGTTCAAAACATAAACTCAGAGATGGAAGATCAGAACCAAAACGAAAACTAGAACCAAAACCAAGACCCACTCCCACAAAATAATGCATTTCACCCAGATAAAATACCTCCACCACCAAATTTCAATAACCAAAAAGAATAAAATAACCAAAACGCCCAAAATCACTCAGCTCGTGCTTCTAGAACCCGAAACCGAAACCTAAACCGAAACCTTAACTTTGATCAAGCCTGACCATTAGCTCCAAATAATAACCCCAACCGCAGAGTTCGGATAGATATCGATGATGTTCAACCGAGTATTCCGACAGAAGATGAAGAAGTGGGGGAAAATAAAAATCAGAACGAGGTTTTTGAGATTGAGAACGAGGTAGATCGGTGGGTTAGGAGAAATCGCGCGGTTGAGCCGGAGAAAGAGGTTGTGCAACCAGAAGAAGTGAGTGATGATAATTAGGATGAAGAGGTAGAAGAGCCAGTTAATCGAAGACGGGCTGAAGTAGTTAACAGAAACGAAAGGGGTCGAGACAGGGTGAATCGGGTAGAACGGCCCAAAAGAGTTCGTGGTATTCAGGTTAACCGGGGCGGTTTGGCGAACCTCGAGGGGCTCAGGAGGAATTATATGGCCCCGGTTCATGGTGTTAACAGTCGGTTCAGACTGGCTATCTCAGATGGAGCATCCTCGTTGGTCCCACAGGAACGAGTGTCGGGACAACAAACTTTTAAGTCCAGGCCATCATACATCAACATTGTTCCTCATTTCCACGGGATGGCTTCGGAGGACCCGTATTCTCACTTGACCGATTTTTTGGCTATTTGCGGATCTATTGGTGATGGTACGTTTGATCAGGATGAGGTCCGGTTGCGATTATTCCAGTTTTCCCTAAAAGATAAAGCAAAACTCTGGTTTAATTCCCTGTCGATGCAAAGTATCAAAACTTGGGCCGAGATGCAACAGGTGTTTTTAAACGAGTTTTATTCACAGTCGAATACTAGCGAGGCCCGTTCGGAAATTAGCAACTTCTCACAGTTATCTGGTAAATTATTCCATGAAGCCTTTACCAGGTATAAAGATATGATCAGAAAATACCCACATCACCAAATAGAACTGTGGGAACTGGTAAAGTGTTTTGTTGATGGTTTGACATACGAGGACCGAAAGCATCTTAAGGCCTCGTGTAATGGCCAGCTGCCGAATCATCCTAAAGAGGATGATTGGGATTTCTTGGAATTTATGTGTGAAGATTAAAAGGCAGAAGCGGTAGCCGAGGGATGAAGACGTGGTACTTCCTTCAGGTCAGTCAAGTCAGTCATGAGTGAGTCTGAAAGAATTGCTAAGTTATAACGTGAACTGGCTGGGTACAGAAAGGGTAAGAAGAAAGAAGTCGGGAAGGTTGGTGTTAAATTCACGGTTTGTGAAGATTGTGGTGAACCCGGGCATAAGGCAGATAATTGCCCCAAGTTTTATGATGACGAGGGGGATGAACCCGAGGAAGTTAATTATGCTTACGGGGATTCCAAGGGTCAAGGGTTGAATTCAAACACCTATCACCCGGGCCTGAGGAATCACTAGAACTTTTGCTACGGGAACGCGTCTACACAGTTGAACCTGAACTTTCATAGATCGAGCCAGAATAGGTCACAGGGTAATTACCGCCAGGGCGGTTATCAGCAGCAGCAGGGTTCGTATGATCAGAATTGGGGGTATAACAGAGACGGTAACCGGGGTGGAAATTCATTGGGTAATCAGGACCAGCAGAGGGGGTCCTCGGGAAATGCGGATGAGTCTGTGCACTCAAAGTTGGATGCATTGATGAAGATTATGGCAGATCATAAGGCTGAAATGAAGAAACAGTTTGAGTTACATGATAAGGCAGCAAAGGCAATGTCAAAGCAGATTGGTCAACTCGTAGCAGATATGGCAAAGTTGCAAAAGAGCACAGGTCAACTCCCGAGCGATACTATAGTCGACCCGAACCATTACTACTCAAGCTCCAAGAAGGGAAACAATGTGCACATCAACGTTGTAAGTCTTTTACCTCATTTTGAAATTTCTTTTGTTGAAGTTGATTCACCACCAAAATTTGTTGAGGGGGTGGTGGAAGATGTTAGTGGTGAGAGTGATTGTGTCGGTCAAAATGAATCAATTTTCCAAAATGAATCAGAACAAAAAACATATGAAATGTCTTTTTGTGAAAATTGCGCATGTGAAAAATGTTTAAATGGTAAATTGACCAACATGAGAGATGAGGAGGTGTAGAATAATACCACCTCAAGTAAACTCCAAGACCCAGGAGTGCCGCTTTTATCAATTCAAATTGAGAAATTTAAAACTGATCGGGCACTTCTAGATCTTGGAGCATGTGTGAGTATCATGCCCGGTAGTTTATAAGATCATTATGAATTTGGCCCATTAGAAAGGGTAAACACCACCGTGGTGTTGGCGGACCAAAATCATACACTTCCCCGGGGCATGGTGACTAATGTAATGGTTCGGGTGGAGGAATTTTTCTACCCAGTTGACTTTCTTGTACTTGACTATGCTAAACGTGTGAATAATACACAACCACAAGTCATATTGGGTAGGCCATTCCTTGCCACAGCACATGCGATAATTGATTGTGCTAAGGGGATATGGGAAATTAAGTGTGGAGATCGTGATAAACGGTTACCATTGTTTGAAAATGCTACTAATCATGTTGTTGACAAGTGTGAATCCTTGAAAAAGGATCACACAAAAGATAAATGTTTTGTGACTAACGGGAATAAACTATGGAGTAGCATGAAGGAGAAAGGATGGAATGAGATGTTAGATGGAGTTAGAGATGGTGAGGAAGCAACTACAAGAAAGGGAAAGAAGATGAAAAAGAAAGAGGTAAAGAAACCGCCAGAAGTAAATGAAAAATGGCAGGATCATGGCGTGCCAAAAGGTCGGGAGGAATTTCTTGAGGAGCATGTTTATAACGAGAAGGCTGCACGGGAGCAGGCCAGCCGCCCACCTTGAATGTCATAAAATTGTCAAATGGGTGGTATTTGTACATTTTGTATATTTTTAGTTTGCATTTAATTTCAGTTTTTATATTACTAATTGTATTTTAAGCGTACCATCATAGAAAAATCTAAGTTTGGGGATACTGCATGGGAAAAGCTGGGATTTTGATACGTTCGGTAATTTTTTTTTCCCAGAAAACGAAGTTTCAGTTAAGCTATCCAGAGTGCTTCATGTTCTTGGTGTGGTTAATCCAAGTATGTGTATAATATGTTGTAACCGAACTTTGTGGGTGTAGTTCGCTATAAACCCTCACGAGACCCTACTCGTCCTCCCGGGCTACTGGGAAGTTTACCGGGCTTGTTGCATATGCTAAATGCAATCGTGATTCCTACCAAAGTGAGTTAGGTCTTTTAACGTTTTAACTTGTTTAACAAAATTTATTATGAAACGACTTAATTTGGCTCGGTAATTATTTTAATAAAATCAACAGAAAATCAATTTTTTTATAACTCTTAAAAGACCTAGGTCTTACACTTGTGAGAAGCTTGCTTCTACACGTCTCGAGATTTTGTAGGTTCGATTGTCAGTTTGGTACTTGGTCGAGACGAGGGTATACGAGGTTAATAAGAGTTCGCGAGCCGAGCGGTCCTCTTCCAGTCTTGTTGATATTAGGTGATTTCAGTTTCATAATTTATTTTGCTTTCTTAGTTTAAATGTTAAAAGTGTAATTGTTTAGTTGCTAGTAGAACCGTCACATTTGAGCCCCGAATTTTAAAATTGCTTAACAGTCAAAAACTCAATTTCAACCCCGCCCCTCAAATGTTCATTAATTGTTTAACTATTTTAAAATTGAGGACAATGTAAACCTCGAGTGTGGGGATGGGGGAAATTTGAAAATTTTAACCTGATAGTACCTCGAAGAGTGTTTAGAAACCAAAGTTGTTAACTGTTAATTATTTCCATTAATGCCAAGTTATAGGTTTCTGGTCTTGGTTGGTTTTTCAGCTTCTCGATAGTCTTACTCACAAATGTTTTCATCACGAGAAGTTGAAAATGGGGTTGTTTAGGCGGGGATAATGAGACATGGGGACAGGTACACATGTTTATATCGGCAACCTTATTCCTCTGGTATGTGTGTGAGTTGACCACATATATATAATACAAATATGATATATAGTACACACATGTCATTTGAGTGCTTTCATCGATGTTCATGGATTACAAGATCGTAGTTGGCAAAATGCAAAAGTGATAGAGCCAATTAGGTTAAGCCTCGTCTGGAAGAGCGAGAGTATGGGTACTGGGGGGTTGGGCCTCATACATTATACATATGAGCGTGGGTATTGAGAGGGGCGGGGGGTTGGTTCCCTTAGAAAACATTTCTTGGACCTATTTTTCATTTGATTAACCCCGATATTATGTTACGAGATGATCCGGCTTAATTGGTTTCTTTGTATTTGTATTTTTTTTTGTTTCTGTATTTGTATTTGTTCCAGTATTAAGCGTCACGTTTATTATGCTTAAAAAAAGCCAAAAGCCAAAAAATGATGAAATCAGTTTGCATGTTAGTTTTGTTTATTTAGATGTTTTGTAATAAGCCGGGTCGGATCGTTTGAGCTACTTAAAAATTTCCCTTCCATACCCTTACACCTAGCCCCGTTACAACCCTTTTTAAGTCCTCTTGATTTGCATTTGTGTCAAAGCGGTTTTATGGATGGATACTTGTTTATGAGTGATACTGAGGGCAGAGTGATACTAGTACATCTTTTGCTAGTCCAGATATTAAACTGCGAGGAGAGTTATTATATTATAAGGGGTATGGGCATGTGTACCTTAACCGGATTCAAAGTACACTTGTCTGGACGACTCTATTGTTTTTATTATAGCACTTAACCTTAATTGTGAGATGTCAATCTAGAAAGTGTCAGTCTGGGAAACTGGGTATGACCTTAAACCTTACTAGTATTAATGGCGATAATTTACATACCTATGATGGAGGTTGATGTTTGCTTTAGAGTTTGCTTGAGGGCAAGCAAAAGATAAGTGTGGAGATGTAATAGTTGGTTAATTTGCACATGTTTTAGTTCGTTTATTATTTAGCTTTAATCGTTTATTCTAGAACTTTCGATACTTCATATGTGTATTATTGGATTTCAGGTCACAGGTGTTAAAGTACTCAATTTGGACTTGTCGTGACATTGTATGAAGACCCGGGATGTCCAGCACGCGAAACGAGACAAGATATTAAAGTTTGCTGGTTACAAGACCCATCGCGGTACGCGATGGGCTTGCTAAGTACCCAACGCGTACCGCGATGGGATATTAAATAATGTTGACTTCTGGTCCATCGCGATACGCGATGGACCAGTGAAGACCCCATCGCGTACCGCGATGGTGGGTGCAGATGGGAATTTTAGGTTATATCATATTCTTCATCAAGAAAAAACCCTAACTCCGCTTTCACGGACAAGAAACGATTTCAGAAGCTCCAGGAGGCGATTTTCACCATCCTCGGTCGTGCCAAGACCTCACACATGATCCACATCATCCGTATTGAAGATTTAACGACGTCAAGGCTCGGCTAATCTCCAAGAATCACACCCGGGATGTATGGTTTGTAATCTTTATAGTTTTTCTCATGTGACTAAGAACATTCTGTTAGGTTTCATGAGATAACTGTATGTTGCGTACTTGAACTCCCAAGTGTGATTTGCTTTATTAATTGCTTGAAACTCGTTTACTTGCTTGTTACTTAGTTTTCTAAATTCACTTTAATTGATTGTGTGATAAGCACCAAAAACCAGTTACTTCATAATTTTAAGTCTATACACGAATTACATTGACCACATACTCCTGGTGGATATGATACCTTACTTATCCTATCTAGGTAGTTTAATTAGGTTTTTGATTGACTTGATCGACGGTCATCACTCTAGACCATGGAAATGGTATTGGTAGATGAAAAAGGTACTTTCCACATCTTATTATTTACTTATGTTATGGCATATGATAATTTATTATATTTGTTTTTACTAACTTAAGATCCTTATTTTATTAAAGTTACATAATAATTATTTCTCTGATTGTTGTAGGGTATTAAAATGAGGGTTAGCATTCTTACAAAAAAATCTTCATGAAGTTCGGGACCAAAGTTAAACTTAATGCAATTTTATAGATTACAAATACAGTCATTGCAGACCTCAGGCCTAACCAAAGGACACTCGGCCGCTCACATAAAATATGTTTTAATTTATCTACTATGATGGATTTGATCGATGATATTTATTGGCGAGCCGTTTGCATTCTCTTTTAAAAGCTTTTCAGATTTGATTCCAAACAAATTTAAACAATAACAGACATTAGGTTAGTTACTATTCTATTTATTAGACTTAACTCAAATCTATATTTATTGGCATACAAATTGTTTTACTTATTTAATTACTTCTATATAGATTTTATAGGTTGCGTTACTCACTGGAAACCCATTGCTTCTTTGGGAAACAAAGGTCCAAAGGATGTAAAAAAGACTTTAATAGTTACAGATGAATAGCGAGTATCCGTATTGCATGTTTATTTATATTTTAATTTTCATCTTTAATTATATATAGGGATATTGGTTATTAATACTCTCAACTTTCTGTCATTGGTAGATAACATTCTCAACTAACAATTTATCTCTCACCACTCCCAACTTATACCTTGTTTTCTTTTGTCACTCCCAAACTTAACTGACCCTAAGTTCGTTAGTTTTTTCGCTGACATAGCATGTTTTTACTTATGTGGCATGCGATGTGGAATTTTTTTTTGAAAGTTGTGGGTCCATGCCTCCACTTCATCATCTTATTCATAATACGCTAACATCTAATCCCAACACCACCCAACCAGCCACATCCATTACCACAACCACCACAATCACCCACCTAACCACAATCACCCACCTATATCACCACGACTAGTCAGTTTGCACAACTGTAACCAGGACTTCTATTGTGACTCATTGGTTTCCACAGTTGCGGCCTTAATTTCCACGACTATGACTTCAATTTCTACGGGTCGTCAATGAGGTCACAGCTGAAAACCTCTCGCTCTGCATTGCCCGCGACCACGATTCCCATTGAGACTCATCGATTTCCTCCTACCACAACCGTTTTAATGCCATACTCGCTTCAATTTGTGGGTTTAATTTACGAGGTTGACGATATCATCAATCGAATGTTAGAATTCTGGCAAGCCATGACGACGCGCCAGGTTCAGCTCTCCATAGTCGATGTCCATTTGTTTATTCCACCTCTAGCGAAATTTTCCTTCAACAGCCTAATCTGTTAGAGCTCGAAACTACAATCATGATATGCGGCAGTCTTAACCTCTAATTCGTCCTTTTTGTGTAACGATAACCTCTAATTTGAAGAAGGATATGCAGGGGATAAAGATTGGTGGGTGGTGGTGGTGATGGTGGTGGTGGAGGAGGTGGGCAGTGATGGAGACTAGGGTTTTGTCAGTGAAAAGGGATGAAGATGAAGTTGATGGTTTATTGGTGGGGCCTATTTTATTTATTTACTTGTATATTTTCTTTAAATAAAGATGCCACGTCATGAAAGAAATGCCACATCATTAAAAAATGTCATATCAGCAAAAAAAAACGGAATTAGGATCCAGTTCGGGAGTGACAAAAGAAAACAAGTTACATGTTGGATGTGGCGGGAGACAAATCGTTAGTTGGGGCTACTAATGAGTGAAAGATTAGTGTGTTAAAAAGCAATATCCCTTTTATATATATATATATATATATATATATATTCCTATGTTAATAATATGTGATTCAAATCTTCTACAGTAAGCGGGAAATTACTGTTACTCTTTTTGGTGATTATGCAAAACAAATGGATGCATATATCACCCATTACCCAATACCCTGATGCTTATAATGTTGTTATCGTATTACAGTTTGGCAAGTTCACTTTTTGTAAGAGTAAATATTAAATTTTATGACAATCTTATACTAATTTTAATTCATTATATATATTTTGTTATATTTAGAGGCACCTTGGGTCTCCAAAAACTACTATGTGTCTAAGCTTTTTATCCATGAAGATATTCTTGCTATTAATGTTTTTAAACAAAGGTTATAGCACTAATGTTTATTTAAACTTATTTCTAAATTTTATACCATTATTTAAAAGCTCGATCGAACAAGTAGGTTGCTTTCTTCCTCAAGTCAAAGGTCAGTTTCATCGTCGTCTGTTTGCACGATGAATGGGGATTTTCTAGAAGAAACACCATTTAACTTAATAGCAGAGATATAACTTGATAAGGTTTGTTATTATTATTTACATTTTTTCCAAATATACATATATACATTTGTATATAACATAATTACATATTTATAATACTTTTTTAGACAAATAAATTCAGTTGTTATCCTTGCAACCATTGTGTACATTCCATCAGTTCGGGAGTGGCATTATTTGGGTTGCGGGAGGTGTTCAAAAGCATTAAAGCTGAAAGGAAAGTCCGTCTAACGATGACGATCTTTACAAGTGTTTGAATGAAGGATGTAAGGAATGGACTTATAACTAGTTTCCAATTTTTTTTTCATATACTATTCTGTTTTTTAATTTATAATAATTTTATTATAGTTTTGTTTTAATTAACGTTATAACTTATTTTATACAGATTAAGATCCATATTCGTGTTCGAAACACTAGAGGTACTGTTTCATTAACATTATGGGACATAGATGCTTTTAACATATTAAATGTTATCGCTGAAACATTAGTGGAGGAAACCAAGAGTGTAGGGATATAATTATCAACATTTTCTTAATTAACAATCAAATATCTATTAATATTATGAACATCATTTTTTTTATTTTTTATTTTGCCGGGATTTGCTATACCAAGAGTCTTTAAAACTTTCCTTTAAGAAAATATGTTTTTAAAATTGACGTAAAGGAATACAATATTTCGAGAAGAAAATGAATTTTAATATTACCAAGTATTTAGAAGATACTAAATGGCCAATCAACATAAATGAATTTTTTTAGTGATTAAAATCCACAACCTTTGACTTGCAATGAGAGCTCTATCCATTTCTTGATCATTTTCCAACCGGTCAACCCTTTCAACCAACGCCGCTTTCTCCTTCTAATCTTGTGCAGCCTTCTTTCTATGATCTCTCACAAAATATATCAACAACGATTCCCATTTGGCCCTCTTTGTGTTTGATTCTTTCGGTGTTTGAATCATATAGAGGATAGGATCCGTGTACACTGGAGACTTCATATACCTTTCACTTGACAAGGGAATGGCTGAAATGACGGGGGATGGGGTGATCATCTAATTAAATCAACATTCAAAAATTGCAATCTATAAGGAATACTTCAACATGCATGGAGTCAAAGACCTAAACATTTTATGAAACATATTAGTAAATATAAGGGGGAGTAATATATATATATATATACATGGTAAAAGGAAAATCAAACCTGAACCCGACCCATTTTCTATTATATACTAGTTCAAATACATGTCGTCGCTAGAACACGATAATTAGTTTTTTTTTCATATCCAATCAGAAACCGAATTTACAATTTTTTGTTTGTTGGTTTCTTGGGTATTCTGCGCATCCCTACTTGGCTATTGCCATCTATCTCAACAAACTTATCAAAGAAACATACTAATTTCATATATGATATGAATCAAGTTTCAACACTACCATATCATCAAGTTGGCATATACTATTAATCACTAAAAAAAATAAATAAACAGTCTAGCCATAATCATCCTAACAAACCACTCATCTATGTTAATTGGCCATATCAATTAACTCTATTAGCTCTTGCTTATGTTCTTATGTCTTCATGCTTCCTTTTTAAAACACTAAACAATATCAAAGCTTCTAATATAACCAGCTCCAAAAAAAAAATTAATATGTCGGTGTCATTTGTCTTTCCCGCACTTTTACCAGAATGGAGATATTCTCCAGCATTAGCAGCCGCTTGAAAGCCCACAAATTGTTTAGACTTTAAGGTCTTCAGCAACCTGATGTTTTTAGAGTCGATAAATATTTAATTATGGGCTAAATTATATAGGACACACGTTGATGGAAAATATAAACATAAAGTAAAATTGTTATACCTTTCGATAGTTTTCCACAAATAAAAGATGAAGCAGAATACCAGATTATCAAGATGTTGTAAATGGATTAATTAATGTTTTATAAGGACATAATCCCATGAAGTTTCGAGGTTTCCGTCCAATAAATGTTTTATCTCTCAAAAAGGTCAAACAAATAAAAAGATTAAAAAATATAAAACTTTATATCCTACTGATTGACTTTTTGCGAATAAATTTTGACATAATCCTGTAAAGTTTCGAGGTTTTCGTCCACGCTCTTCCTAATAATAAAAAGATAAATAAGTTTGACTTTTGAGGTCAAATGACATATTCTGAAATAAATCATCCTATAAGGATATTTTGAACACTCTCACCTTGACAGTGTATTGAGAGGGTTTAAGAACATCAACTTTATTAGACATGATAAAATTTTGAACCTCCAATGAACTTTGTAAATAATAATACAATAACACGGAATCAGATTTATATCTATGTTTGAATACTATTTATATATGTAATTAGAAAATATCGGATGAAGAACTTACATTGGTTGTTGACAGAAGCTTCAAAGGCATGCATCCGATGGAGACAATGTGAAGAATACCTTATCGAATGCATATTATATAGTGAATAGGTAGATTTTTATTTTAGTAAAACTTATTGAATTTAGAAAGACATTTAAATTCAAAATAATTAGAAGAATCAATTTAATATCTCAAGGAATAAGTTACGGAAAATTCAAAACATACTCAAATCACTAAGAATATAACAAAAACTTAAATATTTGCATTTCTAAATATAGTATATCTATAGTCAAACTCTAATGCTCAAAATTTAAATATTTCATATAACAAAACTATATTGAAAGTGAAATTTATGTAATTCTTTAACAATAAGAATGAAGAATTTTGGATGGATTTTATTATGGAAGGAGTAATCGCGAATATATATCAACTAACTAGAAAAACCTACAAAAAGGAATAGCAAAAAAAAACCAATAAATTTATCGGTATTATTATAAAGGGTATCATTAATTCAATATAATAATTACGGTCATTAAGACATACTCATATGACCTAAAATAAACATAAACTTATTTTTCGACAGATCCAAATAGTCTAAATACAATTTAATTATTGGCAATTCCAAATATAGTCTAATTTTAGTCAAATTATAGGATTCAAAATTTAAAATTTCGTAAAAATTTATGAAATTAATCATAAATAGAATATCAATTAAAATCATTGAAAACTTAAGAATACGTAACATAATTTCTGGAATTACCTAAAATAATAGTCGGTCAACATATTAAAGGAAATTATTAAATTTAAAATTTGTTGATATAGAAAATACATACCACAGTATAGAGAATTTCAAAAATAAATAAATTATAATCAAATTATTTATTTCAAATTCGAATTATTAATCTAAATATAGGTTAAAATAATAATTAAAAATATTGTCTTTCAATTATATTATATGATTTAATTAAAAAGTAATAAACAAATTAATGAATCAGAGTAAACATTTCCAATTAATAGTTACAAAAATTATTAGATTAAAAATAGTAAAATTATTTTATTCATAAAACTACTATAATATATATATATATATATTAAAAAAATTAAAAAACAAACAATTTTATACAAGAAATTCGCGATTATTATATCAAAATATTTATATGAATTAAATAATTTATAAACAAATTGAATAAATAATTATAATTAAACACAAATAAATCATACATTCAGAATTTAGGATACATACGAATCAGAGATTGGCCGGAAAAACAATCAAAAAGAGGTAATCTTCTGTGCATCAACTGACGGGAATTCACCTTAAATCTATAGGTAGGAAAAACAAATCCTTATTGAATAGCATCAATTGAACGGACATGACGATATTGGAGAACTTCATAAACATTGAAATAAATGAATTGAACGCGACACATCAATGGCTGTCAGATATTGTACATGCCGGTCATAAGCGGCACATCAAAAAATTGGGGTTCATATGTTTGAGATCATAATCTGTATACGAATTGGGTGTGGGTTGGTTTATATTTTAAGTTGAATAAAATAAATTGTGAATATGTGGAAATCATATAAATGGAAACATGATGATATGGATGTATAGGTTGACACCTTAGTTGAAGGACATGTGGACCATTGTTTTGCTTTAATAGTATTGTAAGATTGATAAGTTTGGTGTCCCTAAGCCTTTATTGGGCCACTTGGTGGCATCATACTTGTCAATTATTATTTTATTTTATTTTTTGTTTAAATTTCTTTTATGATTTTTTTGTTTTTTATTTAAGTTCTAGTGTCGTAACGAAATAACATAAGCCGACCAAACGTCAATTTTGTGGTGTTTTGTTAGTTTGAATTCCGGTACCATACAAATGTGATGGAAACCGACTGATTCCACCTACACTCATCGCCTCAACTTCCGAGACCGACAATTCTCGAATTTACCGACGGACACCACCCTGTTCGTGCACCTCAAAATTTATATTATCCGTTTTTTCACTCCGGTATCGTAAAGCAAACTGACCAAATGCGAATTTTGATTTTTTAGTTTCGGTATCCTAATGAACGTGACTGAAACCGACCGAATTCATGTAGACTCACTGCATTTTGTTTTAAAGTTGGTATCGTAACACACATAATGAAAACAAACCGAATGTCAATGTTTTTTTTCTTGTTTTAGCTCTGGTATCGTAACAAACGTGATAGAAACTGGTTGAATTTGCGTACACTCACCTTCTTAACGTTCGGGATCAACAACGCTCGAGTCTTTCCAACGTCCGCGTTTCCCGACGCCATCCATTGGACCACCTCAATTTTTATATTTATTTTGTTTTATTTTTGGTTTTTAGTTACGATTTCATAACACACGACACCGAAATCTATCGAATTCGCGTCGACATAATGTCTCAATGCCTGGAACCGACAACACTTAAGTTTTACACACTTGGCCCGCGTAGCACGCCATGTAAAACTTTAGTTCATAATTTCATATACAGATACGCAAAATTTTGAAACAGCCGGGCCATGACTTTTTGATAACTAAAAGATGTGGACGATATATATACAACACATACGAGGGTTTATAAAATATGGGTCAAGTTATTCTACAAAGGGAAACAAAAATGAGAAGTGTGAGAAGCCATATATAATTGACATGTGTCAAGTGGGGACAAAAATAAAAAAGGGTATAGAGATAATTGTTAACAATTTCTCTCTCCACATTCAATGCACATGTTAATACCCACATCATTTTAGAACGTTTATAACTTTTTCGTGTGACATTTTTTTATAAAAAAAAATTCATCATAATAACAAGCGTTTTATTATCTTTAATATGAGTATGATTTTTGTTATATAAAATTTAGAACAAAAATCACTTCATTGTGTCTTTTCGCACACCATTGTGTCTTTTCGCTTATCATTGTGTCTTTTTTCGTCATTGTGTTTTTTCGCACAAAATTGTGTTTTTTCGCTTATCATTGTGTCATTTTTCGTCATTGTGCTTTTTCGCACACCATTGTATCTTTTCGCACACCATTGTGTCTTTTTTCGTCATTGTATCTTTTCGCACACCATTGTGTCTTTTCGCTTATCATTGAGTCTTTTTTCGTCATTGTGTTTTTTCGCACACCATTGTGTCTTTTCGCACACCACTGTGTCTTTTCGCTTATCATTGTGTCTTTTTTCGTCATTGTGTCTTTTCGCACACCATTGTATCTTTTCGCTTATCATTGTGTCTTTTTCGTCATTGTGTCTTTTCGCACACCATTGTGTCTTTTTTCGCCATTGTGTCTTTTCGCACACCATTGTGTCTTTTCGCTTATCATTGTGTGTTTTTTCATCACTGTGTCTTTCAACTCATCATTATGTTTTTTTAAATACTAATAACACCATTGTTTAATAATAATATGTAAAAATAATGATAAAATAACAACTTATCTAATACATAAAACAAAATGATTAATACATGTTGCACAATAACTTGAAACGTAAAACACAATGGTGAATACGTATAACACAATGACCTAATACGTAAGACACAATGGTGAATACGTATAACACAATGGCCTAAAACGTAAGAGACAATGATAAATGTATATAACACAATGACTTAAAACGTAAAACACAAAGGAAACAACATGTTACACAATGAACAACAAAAAAACACAATTAAAAAACCCATTATTTTTTTTATTTTTATATAACAATATGATACTCATATTAAAGATAAAAAAATGCTTATTATTATTGTGAATTTCTTTTTAAAAAATAATGTCGTATGAAAAAGTTATGGACATTTTAAAATGATGGAGGAATTGGCATGTGGCTTGCATATGGAGAGAGAAAGTCAACAAAGGTGGGTTATTACCTTCATGCCCTTTCCATTAATTTTTATTTATTAAATTAATCTTAGCCATTCAAATATAAGATTAATGGATTGGATTCCTTCTCACCCTTCTCATTTTTGTTGTCCTTTGTATTTTAACTTTACCCTATAAAATATTATCTTTATTGAGTCGTTACTGATCATTCGACCCACACATTTCCTGCTCTTTTATCTACCCACACAAATTATCTAATAAATACAAATTACAAGTTTGTTGTCAGTTAAGCTGCCATTAGGCCACTTGGTGCCACCTTACATGTTCATATTATATTTTTCCGTTTCGGTAACATAACAAACAAATAGGTAGATTACCAAAATATTTTTTTTGTTTTAATTCCGATAACGTGACGGACGTGACAAAAACCAACCGGATTCGCATAGACTTACTAACTCAATGCCTAGGACCGACAACGCTCGGGTAATACCAAAACTCGAGTTTACTGAGCAAACACCACCCTTTTGGCCCACTCAATTTTTATATTGTCCCCTTTTGTAGGCCCGGGGTACCGTAACAAACATAGCCAAAAGCTATCGAATTCGTGTCAGGATGATAGTCTTTATGTCTGCAACCGACACACTTGGGTTTACCACCGACCAGGTTTACCGACCAAACAAACGTCAATTTAAACAAATTTATTTTTGGATTATAATTTTACGAATATATTTCTCGGGTGTCTATACCATAACGAACGCCAACAATACTGACTGAATTTGCGTCGACTCGTCGACATGATGCTCGAGATTTACTAACGCGTTGGTTTGACCAACACCGGCTTCAACTTTGAGGTTTTCCAACTGCTTGGCGCAATGCGCCGAGTACCACACTAGTTAAAGAAATAAAATATAGATGACCATTTGACATGCTTGAGGTACAACTGTGGTCTAAAACAATTCGACAAGACGTCTCTTTTACTAGAACGTCTTTTTATGATTCTTATGGTCATTTTGTGTTATATGTGAAAACGTATCATAATATGTCATGACTACTATGAATGAATTATAAAATGGTGATTCTCTACATACGTAATCCAATCTCTTTATTTATGTTTGTATTAATGTTGTTACACTATAAACAATACAGCAAAAATGCTCTATAGAAGCAGCAAGTTTTTTATTGTAAGCAGTTACAAACCATAAATCGCTTCCAATAGTATGTTCATCATGCAAATTAGATTTAAACAGTGCATATAAACCTTATTTGAATCGGTTAAATATGAACCGATGTAAATAATAATTAACTAATAAAGCGGTTGGACTAAAATGTCTTGTGTCACACCCCCATCTTGGGCCTGGGCGTGTAACCATCAGTCGGTACCCTTTTTGTAAATAAATCAAAGTTACGGGTTATTGCGGAAATATTTGCGTGAATTAAAATAATAATATTTACATAACAAAACACAGGATTATAAAATACTCGGTTAATGTATATAAAATGATTACTTGTTTATCAACCACCATTTACTTATTTTAAAGTTTTAACAAAATGATATGAGCCATCAGATCTCCTAGTGGTCACTTCGTGTTTTCCAAGCGTCTATCATTCGTTACCTATAAAACAGTTTGAAAATACGTCAGTAACACATGCTGGTGAATAAGCTGGTGCAAAAATATTTTATTTACTTAATTACCCCTCGAGACATAACTTAGATCTCGGCCCATCGTGGCTTAGGAATAATCAAGTTAAAACTTAAACACAATTATAAACTTAAGCTCTACTCAAAACCGCTCAGCAAACACCGCAGCGTTCGAGATTACTTAGCAACCATCAATATACACATGATTACCCTCTCTCGGACATAACTTAGGTCCGGCTCATCATGGCGGAGGCATATAAGCAGGTATGGCGCGGTGTGCCCACCGTCTAACCACATATGTAAGGATCCAAATAAACCTACACGACAGCCTGAGGGCCAGCGATTACTTTTGTTCATAATGTTTTAGAGATATGTAATCTCATATAATCAATTTACTTTTACTCGATTAAACAAGTTATAAAAGTTTGAGGCGTATTCACTTTGAAAGGATCAACTTCACTTTAGCTATCTAAGACCCATTGTACGAGTATAACCTTTTGTTATTACTAGATCAATAATCTAGCTTTAGACTTTTAGTCTATTTTTGTATAGTCTTTACCTCGACATATTTTTCTTATTCGAACCTTTAGTTCAAAACCACTTTTATTTTATTTAAAGATATTCAAACTTTTTGTTCAAATTATCATTTATATTTCTAACACTACGTATCTTCTACTCGAAGAAACGTATACTTTATTTCTTTATTATTATTTAAAATCATTTAAATAATAATTAATACTTTATTATAACAAAGACTTATATTTATCTCTTTATCTTTTCATTTATTATTTTTGTCTTTCTTTGTTTATTTGCTCGAGTATATCCTTGGCTAGGTCTAAACATTTTAATATTATTTTAATATTTTATTCGGACATTACCCCTATCTTGGTTGGCTTATATTTTCTAGACTCTTGGGCAATACCTCAACTCTAGCACACTTATCGAGGATCTTAAAAACCTTCTTGCACGCTCAACTAGGCTCGTCGATCGTCGGACTTCGTTGGCACGCACTTCGAGGCGGGGTGTCAGCTCGTCTTTTGATGGCACTTACTTCGAGACAACGTCATCGGTCTATTGCACGTGCTTCGAGGAAACTTTGTTTTCGGCATGGATTTCGAGGAGGGTCGAGGCACGCTTATCGAGGTGATTTTAGAGTAAAAGAGTGTTATAACTTAAGTGTGATTAAGGAATGAGGGCTGATGGCCCTATTTATACGCGCTAATCAAATGACCCATCGCGATACGTGATGGGTCTTTCCTAGGATCCATCGCGTATAGCGATGGGTTAACGGATCCTTTAATTATTATTTTATTGGATAACGATACGCGATGGACCTATTTGAAGGCATCGCGTATCGCGACTAGGCTTGTCGCGTAACATAGTAGGCTTGCCACGTGTGCCAAGTGGCCGGACACGCGGCGCCACGTGGATACACGTGGAGGGGCACGTGTTATTTCCTGTCAGACCACGTCATCGCGATACACGATGACATTGTGGCTTTAGGGTATCGCATATAACGATCCCTTTGTTTTCTTGGTTTTTGTGACAACCCATCGCGGCTATACGCGATGGGTTATTTTCTAATCCATCACGTATCGCGATGGGTCAAGAAAATCGATTCTCACATTTGATCCTTGAACATTGAACACTTGTTAATATTGATCAGAAATTTTCATGATGTTACATCCTCCCCATCTTGGAATGAATCTCGTCCACGAGATTCGCTTTCTTAGAATAATTGGGGATACTTTTTCTTCATTTCGGGTTCTAATTCCCAAGTGTACTCGGCCTCTTCGAGAGTCCCATTTAACTTTGACCAATTTTAGATTACGCTTCTTAAGTTTCTTTGTTTTAAAATCTTTGATTTGCAAGGGTTGTTCTATGAATTTGAGATTTTCGTTTATTTTGACGTCTTTTAAAGGCACTGACAGGATTCGTCGGCTAGATATTTACGGAGATTAAAGATGTGGAATACATCGTGTATCCCTTTCATTTCTTCGGGTAGTCGCATATGGTAAGCGACAGTGCTGATTTGCTCACGTACTTCGAATGGTCCTACAAAGCGTGGACTGAGTTTTCCTTTCTTACCGAAGCGAACAACACCCTTCCAAGGTGTAACTTTCTATAAGAGTTTATAGCTTACATTGAATTCTAACGGCTTACGACGGATGTCGGCGTAATATTTTTGTCGGTCTGGCGCCGTCTTAAGTCGTTCTCGTATTTGCAAAACCTTATCGGTCGTTTCTTGGACTATCTCGGTTCCAGATAATTGATTATCTCCAGTTTCAGACCAGCATACCGGTGTCCTAAATTTTCGGCCGTATAACGCTTCGAACGGTGCAACTTGAATACTTGTGTGATAACTTGCTGTATGAAACTCCATTAGGGGAAGATGGTCATCCCAACTTCCACCTAAGTCAATCGCACAAGCGTGGAGCATATCTTCAAGCGTTTGGATTGTTCTTTCGCTTTGCCCATCGGTTTGAGGATGATAGGCAGTACTAAGATTTAGTTAGGTTCCTAATGCTTGTTGGAAACATTTTCAGAAATGAGAAGTAAAGCGACTGTCTCGATCAGATATTATAGACAAGGCACTTCATGCAATGCAACGATGTTGTTTACATATATTCGTGCTAATTTATCCATGGAGTATGTGTCGTAGATAGGCATGAAATGTGCGGATTTTGTCAACCTATCAACTATATCCCAGATTGCATTATGTTGTCGAGTGGTTTCTGGAGTTTCGTGATGAAGTCCATAGTTATCATTTCCCACTTCCAAACGGGAAGTTCGGGTTTCTAAAGCAATCCCGAGGGCTTTTGATGTTCGGTCTTGACTTTCAAACACGTTAAACATTTTGCAACATGCAAAGCGATATCTTTCTTCATTCCATTCCACCATTAGTTCGGTTTGAGATTTTGATACATTTTGTCACTACCGGGGTGCATCATGTACTTGGATTTGTGATTTCGCTCAAGATATGTTCTCGTAGTTCTCCAACGATTGGTACCCAGATCCTGTTTCCAAGTATAAGTATACCATCGTCACCTTTGACTAACGAGTCAATGTAACCATTCCATTTTTTTCTGAGATTATGTTTTCTTTGATTGCTTGGAGTTGAGCTGATTTAATTTGCTCGACTAGATCTATGTAGAGTTCTAATCGTAGCGCTCGAACTCTCTTTGGTTTTTCATGTTCTTTGTGACTTAAGGCGTCAGCCACAACGTTCTCTTTACCTTCATGATAAACGATTTCACAGTCGTAGTCGTTTAACGTTTCCATCCATCTTTGTTGTCTCATGTTGAGCTATTTTTTCTCGAAAATGTGTTTCAGAATTTTATGATCAGTGTACACAATGAATTTGACTCCATACAGATAGTGCCTCTATATCTTTAAGGCAAAGATTATGGCGCCTAACTCTAGATCGTGAGTTGTGTAGTTCTTTTCGTGTACCTTGAGTTGTCGAGACGCGTAAGCGATTACTTTCTTTCATTGCATTAGTACACATCCTAAAGCGGAATGGGACGTATCACTAAAGAAAACAAAATCTTTAGTACCTTCTTGCAAGGCCAGCATAGGTGCATTGTTGAGTGTTTGTTTCAGTATATTGAACACCTCTTGTTGGTTGGTTCCCCATTCATACATGATATTCTTACGAGTTAACGAGGTTAGAGGAACGACTATTCGAGAGAAATTTTCAATGAATCTCTGATAGTAGCCGGCCAAACTTTGAGATGACTTCAATCTTTGCGGGATCTACTTATATTCCATTCACGTTTATGATGTGACCAAGAAATTATACTTCGTGAAGCCAAAATTCACATTTCAATAACTTCTCGTTTCTAAGTAATTCAAACAGGATTCTGAGATGCGTTACATGATCTTCCCTTGATTTAGAATAATTAAGTATGTCGCTGTCGCACCCTGACCAAAGGCGGAACATGCTGGGGCGTAACGTATTGATTGGACAGTAGCTCAAAAGACACTAATTAAAGCGACAATAATTATTTAATTTCATTAACATTAAAACAAGTACACAAATTCAATATATAGAACAAATACATCATACTTTTGGATTTTGACTAATATCTTAAGGTATAACTAAGTTCTTCGATCTCGAACAATGTAAATTACTTGTACATGTAGCATGTATAAAAATAGAGTTGTCAACACGAATGTTGGTGAGAATACATAAGTTTTAGTTGAGATATATATAGATAAAAACCACAATTCATATGTTAATGTTGAGGATTACAATTCCTATGAAAAATGTAAACAACTAAATAGATGTGGACCCGTTCCTATTGATACAAAATCAATGTACTTGGGTAAATGTGTGATCATACTAGATGAGAATAGATGAGGATGAGATACCAACCACCAAACATAAAATAAACAATTAATCACATAGAGCATAATCATAGAGGATGCAATAATCACACATAACATATATTGAATCGTGTTTTGAATAGATGTAGAAATAAAACACGAGTAAAATTGAATAAGGTATACATGCTACCCCTAAAATATAAAAGATATAAAAAGGGGTATGTTAAATCACCTTAACGAGTGGAGATAAGTGATGAGACGACGATAGGAAGATAAGATAGAGTCCTCGGAATACGTTAACAAAAGCTCCTAGTTAATATTAATATAATTAGTTAAGATTAAAGAAATAATAACAAGGCGTATGACGGATATGAGATTTGATAGGGTTTAAAAACAATTTTTAATATTATTAGTTTAATTTTCATAAATTTGTAAATAATAAAACTAGAGGGTAGAAATAATTAAAAAAAATAATACGACACGACATAACAGTTACAAATAAGTTTAAAAGAATTTTGGAGTCTTTTATAGTTTATGTTCTTACCATTTTTATGATTGTTGTTGTTGTTATTATTATTACTATTATTATAATTATTTATTTACGTTAGATATTTAAATAAATAATTACTCAAAAGTACAAAATAACTCAAAGCGTGATGTTCGATTTAACAAGATAGCGTTTATTTAGTGATATCTAACTATAATATTATAAAGTAATATTAGTAAAAAGAATATAAAAAAATAAAAACTCAAAACCGGGTCCAGGGGGTTCGAACCTGCGCCTGGACCGGTTCTAAGTGTTTTAACAGCCACACCCCAGACCAGTTGTGCTGGGGTGTCACTGGTGAACTAGGGATGAGCAAAATCGGGACCGGTACCGATTGGTACCGGTACCGGTACAATCGGTACCGATTTGGTACGGTACGGTACGGTACCGGTATTTCCCGATTTTTTACCTCCGGTACCGGTATAATCCCGGTACCGGTACCGTACCGGTACCGAACCAAATATTTCGGTACCGGTACCGGTACCAAGAATTAGGGATTTTCGGGATCGGGACCGGTCGGTACCGGTCCGGTACCATGCTCATCCCTATGGTGAACTATATCAACAGAAAAAAATATGAAGAGACAACCAAATACATAACCCAGCTCAAAGGATAAACCGTAAATCCATTTCGCTCCAATTGATCACAATACGGCAATGGTGATTAAAATTTGTTTAGGATTAACGTTACTTAGCTAAAAACGAATCAAATGCATGTTTCAATTACCGCATTAGGTGATGAATTGGGAGTGGATGGCCATTTAGGTTTCACGGCTCGAGTTGGGTATCCGAATCAGTCTTTGACGGCTTTGTATGTTTAAATTGAGTTAGGGGTTTGAATCGTGAGGTTGAGAGGAAGGTGTGGTACAAATTAATTGAATTATGGTTGGGTATTTATAGGGTAATGAGACCAAATCAGTCCGCGTTTTGTTTTTAACAAATATTCGGATCATTAGACGTCAATTAGCTGTTTATTAACATATTTAGATCATGACTGAAAGCGCGTTTAAACTTAAAACGACTACGTACAACCAATTCCATGAAATCAGGTTTGATTGAGGATCAATCTCATATGGAAATGGGAGGTTTGTCAATGGTGGGAGGGAAAGGAGAAAGAAGAAAAAAAACATTTTTAAAAGGTTTTTAAATTAGCCCCTAGGCTTTGGCTGATTAATTAAAGTGGAAAAACAAAAAAAAAGAAAAAAAACATAGATAGGGTCAAAACTGCATATTGCTGATAGTTATATGATATTATAAAGTAAACCATACCTGCATCGAGTGTCAGGAAGCGAAAGAAGTGATAAACAAAGTAATACTATCATTTAATAACGGAGATCGAATAATAAAAATAATAATAATTATTTTTCGTTTTTTTAAACGATGATAAAATAAAGAAAATATAATTGGGTCGGGTTTCAAAAATAACGAATGTTACATTATTAACAACTATTTCGGAATTTCGTCCCGAAATTAAAGAAAAACATAACATAAAGAAAGAAGGTAATTGTCAAGAGATCTTTTTTTAATAAAAAATAAAACACAGATATTCAGGTGACCCAAATAACGCTACAAAAGGAAAAAATGATAAGGAAACTTATATAATGGATGTACCTGTGGCGTATCCACCATGCCCTTATCAAATCGATATTTGTATCGTTACCCAAAATCACCCTAGGTTCCGAGTTATGACACACAACCGTATACACCAAGAGCTCCATGCGAGGACTTTGATAATTATGCATGCACTCATAATTATTTAGATCGTCGCATGATGCACATAATTCATCCCGTTGTGCGGGTTCGAAAATAATGTAGAAGAAAGATTTTTTTTTAAATCAATATTTAAATGGAATTATTTGAAAAATAGCAATTAAAATATATAAATACGAGAAATTTAATGACCATAAATAACTAGTACATAGTCTTTGGAAAAAATAACGAAATAGTTGAAGTTAACCATCGAAAGTAAAAACAACAAGTGAAATAAATGGATAGAGGAAAGTTTTGAAATTATATGTGTGTAAAATTTATGTAACAACAAATTTACATATGTGTAAAACAAAACATAGATACGTATAAAAACTAATTTTCAAAATTTTAATCGTAATTATAGATATAAAAAATGATAAAACTACACTTAAATAACATTAACATACAAAAAACATTTATAAAAAAATGTTAGGTTTCAAGGGTTCTTTCAAGTTCTTAAATAATTTAACAGTTCTGTAATGATAGTCATATATATATATATATTAAATATAATAAAAAATATTAATACATCAATATTACTTGAATAACGCGATACTTCTTGGTAAAATTTCCCGAATATAGAAACGGGTCGGGTTATGATTAATGAATATTAACTTAGAAATTCCGAGTTGTTACAAGGCATCCACTTCACATCATCATGAGGATCCCCTGGTTTACCGCCCGCACTGGTCAGTGTGTCGGGAATCCTTGTTTTTAGATACTGACGTATATCATGAGTATCTACAACAAGGGATTCCTCCAGCGGAGAAGGAACGCCAACGCGGGTGTCCTCGTTACGAGTTGGCGAACTCTTATTCCAACACTCTAGCTAATGTTGTCTCCACAAGTCAGGAAATTTATCAAGACTAGCTAGCTATAAATGATTTGTGGGATGAGTTGGAGGCCGCAGCAGCAAAGGCAAGGAAAGAGGCTGAGGAAGCCAAAAAAGAAGCTGAGGACCCCGCGTAGATGCTAATACTGCTAAGTGGCACTTATTGGATGCTAAAAAGGCGTTAGAGGATGAGAAAACTCATCTAACTGTTGCTGAGGAATCTAGAGCAGCCCTGAAGAAGCAGGTGGATGAGTGTAATGATCTTATTTCTTCCTACTTGGAAGAAATAAAAACTTTAAAAGCCGAAGCATCCGCTAAGGATGAACGCATTGCCAATCTTGCTGCTAAAAACAGGGAACAAGTCCAAGAATGTGCTGAGCACAAAATGGATCTCATTCGGGCCAAAGCGGACAAGAAATGGCTGATGGCGGAAGGAATTCCTCAGGTAACCACTTTTTTCTTTAACTCCACATGATGGATGTTATCTTTTACTGTTTTCTTACATTTCCTCTATTTCAGGTTGTCAAGCACATTCGTGAAGGTGCTAAGCTTGGGGATTGTATTGCAGCGTTGCTTGTTGCATCTTCGCAAGCTGGCCGCCAAGCAGGTTTTCACGAAGGCGTGAAGTTTGCGGGGGAAAAACGCCCGTTTGAAGAATTTGAGCTTCATGGTCAAGATACTGCAAAGACCTACGCTGAGACGACATAAGCTTTTGACAAGCTTACATTTCATATTGAGGAAACGGTAGCGGAGCTTGCTGAGCAAGATGACGGTGTTGACCAGTTAAAGGCATACCTTGCCGTTGGTCATGAAGAAAACAAGGAAGACCAGGAAGATCACGATGCGGTCAGGGATGATGAAGATCTACCCTAGTAATTACAGTATTTTTGTAACCGCATGTATTTAACGTCTTTGTAATCCTCTTTTGACTTGTTAAATATAAGAAGCTTTTTCATTACACTTTGTCTTATGTAAGTAATATACGTTTTAGATTTTAAGACCTTCTTAGTCGTCAATAAAGGATTACGTGAAATTACTTCAAGGACACGCGGGTCTTTTTTGGCGCGCAGGCCAGGAATTTTTACTTTAAGGACACGCAGGTCCTTTTTGACACGCAGGCCAGGAATCTTTCTTTGAGGGCACGTAGGTACTTTTGGCACGCATGCCAAGAAAAAATTTGTTCACACGATACTTGTACATAAGTTTAATCAAGTTTTTTAATAAGAAAGGTGCGCAAGACTGAATATATTACAACTGATCGATATTAAACATCTTTTTTACTAGTCTATTAGGGCACGTAGGCCAAATAAAAAATAAACAACAAGAATCTTTTTCAAATGTAGCATTTCTTTAACTATGCAACATTCCAAGTTCTAGGGATCTTCGACCCGTCTAACTTTTCCAACTTGTATGCGCCCTTTGATAGTACTTCTTTGATTTTGTTAGGGCCTTCCCAAGTTGGGGCCAATTTACCTGGAGGTTCTTGGCTCTTCATTATTGCGGAAGACAAAATCTCCCTCATCAAAACTACACTTTTTAACCCTCAAGTCATAATATTTTTGTAACTGACGTTTATAATTATGCTAGCGGATTAAGTCCAGTTCTCTCCTTTCTTCTAGGAGGTCCAAGTTCATTCGCAACTCTCTTTCATTGTTAATTTTCATCGATGTTTGTGCAGATGGAACTCTGATTTCAGCTGGGATTATGGCTTAAGTGCCGTAAGTTAGGCTGAACGGCGTTTCAGAATTACTTGACTTCTTTTGGGTGCGAAATGCCCAAAGTACGTGGAGCAATTCGTCCACCCATCTGGTCCGTTTAGTTCCTAACCTTGTCTTGATCCCATCTTTGATGGCTCTGTTAGCTTTCTCAACTTGACCATTGGCTTGCGGGTGAGCTACCGAAGTAAAAACTTGGGTGACCTGAAGTTCTTACAGCCGCGCTTGCAGCCCACTGTCCGCGAACTGGGTTCCGTTATCACTGACCAGCTCTTGTGGTAGGCCAAAATGGCAGATGATAAATTCCCACAAGAATTTCTTGACGCTCGATGTAGTGATGGAGGCAACTGGCTTGGCTTCTACCCACTTAGTGAAGTAGTCGATAGGCACAATCAAAAATTTGACGCGTCCCGGGGCAAATAGGAATGGACCCATGATATCGACAGCCCACTTTTGGAACGGCCAAGCAGATGTTACTGGTACTAACTCGTTTTTTGGACGCAAGGTATTGGGGGCATGACGCTGGCATGAATCACATTTTCTTATTTCTTGCACCGCGTCCATGTGCATCCCTGGCCATTAATACCCTGCGTTCATGAGTTTGGCTACGACCATTCCCAGACCCGCATGCCCTCATGAACTTCCCGTATCAAATAATCCGCATCCTCCGCATCCATACATCTCAGGAGTGGGCCGAGGAAGGATCTTCGGTATAAAATACCATCCTGTATTTGGTAGTTCAAGGCTTTATGTCTAATCTTTCAAGTCGCAGCCTTTTCTTCTGGGAGTACTCCCGATGTAAGGTATGCCACAATTGGTGTCATCCATGATTCGATACCAGTTTGTATCACTAACACTTGGTGTTGCGGGACAGATGGTCAATCGAGGACTTCAACGCGAATGTTTTTCGCAAAGTGCCAAAAATTTGTTGAAGCCAATTTGCTAAGAGCGTTCGCCGATTTGTTTTCACATCGCTTGCTGTGGATGACTTTGCAGGATAAAATTGAAGGATCAAGTCCATTTCTTGTAATAAATATGAGGCCATCACATCATTCTTTGCCTCGTACGTCATATTGACTTGTCCCGCAATCAACATAGAGTCCATCCGCGCTTCCAAATGTTTTACGCCAAGCTTTTTGATATCCGCATGCCTACCAGGAAAGCTTCATATTCTGCCTCAATGTTTTTTGGGTAAAGGGATTCACCCGGTTAAATGCATTCCACACAACCAAAAAAGTACAAGTAATATGACAGAGTGCCATATTAGTTCTCATGTATGACATGCCATACAAGAGTAAACAAAACCAAAACCACCAAACACTGGTAAACATAGCTAAAGCTTACACAAGAACCAAGTAAATAAACAAAACAAAAACAAATCAACCATTATCATCAATTTGGTGGGAAACTCCCCGCGGAAAGTGCCAATCCTCGAGAACCCGATTAACCCGTTCAGAATTCTTGAACTTTAGAGTCATAAGCTTTAGGCGCGTACCCCTAATGATATCGTCCGCAACAATCTTAGGAGTCTTTAAAGAGTTCTTGAAAAGCCGGTTGTTTCGCTCCTTCCAAATAACGTAAACCGAAGCCCCAAATAACAGCCGATTAACAACATTATCAATAGAGTTGGACATTCCAAATTGAGACACATATTGAAGAATATTCGCCCAACCATTCCTGCACCCCTGAAACTTCCCTTTCATTTTTACAATACTCCAAACCTCAGAAGAGAACTTACACTCGAAGAAGAGATGATTACGAGAATCCGGCTCTCCATTACAAAGAAGGCAGCAATACAAGTTATGATTTGGATACCCACCAATTTTCCACCCCATAATACGATTCTGCGTGCTCAACCTATCATGAAGCACAGTCCACAACATAAAGGAGAGTTTTGGAACACATTGAGAGAACCAAACAACATGCACCCAAGACACCTTATCAGCCGGTCTCCGAAGAAGATGCCATATTCCTGAAGCCGAGAAATTCATTGAAGTCCCATTCTCAACCATTACCACGATCTTGTTCCTCTTATCCGGACAAATACTGACCTCTTTTAAGTTCGAAAGAATTGGATATCTCAAAATCCAATCAGGCGGCCAACCCCAGTTATTATGATGAACAACATCATTGACACAGGTCTCTAAAGACAAGCCAGCCCGATGTATAGCTCTCGGGTTAATATAATCACTTAAAGGACAAAGATCATCCCATTTATCATACCAAACTGAAGTAGATCTCCCATTACCAATTTCATGCCAAAGAAACTGTCTAATACGAGGACGAAACTGAAGAATTTTCCTCCACCCCCAAGTACACGAGTTAGGAATCTGCAAGCTCCAAAAATTTCGCCCCTTCATTTTATACTCATGAATCCATTTAACCCACAACGAATTACGACACTGATTAAACTCCAAATATGATAAACCAGAAGAGAGTTATTGACATCCCGGATACGCCGGATACCCAAACCACCTTCACATTTCGGCTGACACACAATATCCCAAGAGACTTTATGCTTTCCCTTATTGTGACCATAGTCCCAAAGGAAATTTTTAATCTGTTTCTCAAGATCAGCAATAAGTCTAGAAGGGAGTGAAAACACAGCAGACCAATAAATATATAAGGACGACAGAACAGACTTGACCAGCTGAAGTTTACCCGCAAAAGATAAAGTTTTATTCTTCCAATCTCCAATCCGACTATCCATACAATCCAGCAACCTCTTACAATCACGGTAATTTAACCTCGTAGAAATAAGAGGAACTCCCAAGTATTTAACCGGGAGCCTTCCTTCAACGAAGGGCATAATATTCAGAATACTACTTTTAACGCGGTCCGGGACATTACAGAAAAACGCGGGTACTTTTCGGAACACTCGGAGTAAGCCCGGACATATCTTTGAAATCATTCAGAGCCCCCATAATAGTTTTAGCAGAATTCACATCACCTCGAGCAAACAGGAACAAATCATCCGCAAAGCAAATATTGATAATATTTAATTTTTCACAATGACGATGAAAACGGAACGAACGTTCAATACGAACCTTTCGATGCAGAATTAACGTGAGAGCTTGCATAACCAGCGTGAAAATATAAGGGGACATCGGATCACCCTGTCTCAGACCTCTTTTACCACTAAAGAACCCGTGTAAGTTCCCATTAACGGATATCGAAAAGAAAGAAGTGGTTATGCACTCCATTATCCAACGAATCATCCTGTCGTGGAAACCATACCCAAAAAGAATATCACGAATGAAGTCCCAACTGACCCGTATCATAAGCTTTCTGGATATCAACTTTAAAAGCACATCTAGGCGGACCATTATTAGTGTGATAATTATGCATTAATTCTTGGGTCAAAAGAATGTTATCAGAAATCCTACGCCCAGGAACAAACGCAGACTGATTGATATCAATTAACGACTCCAAACCCTTCATCATACGAACCGAGATAATCTTGGTAATGCATTTATATAAAGTGTTGCAGCACGAGATGAGACGAAAATCATTAGGAGTCAAAATGGTGGTCACTTTGGGAATAAGGGCAATAATAGTGTGGTTAACCTGTTTAAGGAGACTTCCTTTTCTGAAAAATTCATGAACCGCCAAACAAACATCTTTCCAACAATATCCCAAGAACTTTTGAAGAAAGCCGAGGAAAAACCATCAGGCCCCGGCGCTTTGGAATTCCCAATCGAGAAAAAAGCATCCTTGATTTCCAAATCGGATATAGGTCTAACCATAAGCTCCGCCTGAGAGGCCGAAAGCTTAGTAGTAAAAATCTGATTATCCGGTTTTCTCAATGGTTGCAAATCTGAACCAAAGATGTTCATAAAATGATTAACAAACACCGAAGGAACATCCGACCCCTCAAATAATCGGCCCTGAACATCACTTATAGTATCAATACGACCTCTATGGTTTCGCATTTTCAAAGAATTGTGAAAGTACGCAGTGTTAGAGTCACCAAGCTTTAACCAATCGACTTTAGCCTTCTGTTTAAGGAATTCTTCCTCATCTTTAGCCGCCTCATGATAAGCCTTAAGATAACTACTCTGCTCCCGAATCAACTCCAAATTAGTAGGGTCAATGTCAAGACGGGTTTGACAAGCATCCAGAAGGGTTCTCAGATCATTAACTTTCTTGTGGAGATTGCCTTGCCGGTGCAGCAAAGAACGGATTGGATGTTTTAAGTTTTGGAGTTTCTTTACCACGCGAAACATGTGATAACCATTCACCTCAAGTTTCCAGCCGTTAGCAATAATATCATTATAACCCGGTTTTCCGATCAAAAAATTAGGGAATTTAAACGGTTTAGGCTTACCTTTAATAAGAGAGGGGAATTTCAATAAACATGGAGAGTGGTCTGAAATCCGGTACGGAAGGAACACCGCAGAAGAATCATTAAAAATCTCCATGAATTTAGAGTTTCCCATCACCCTATCAAGCTTTTTGAAAAGACCCATACCCGTTTTCGGTTTATTGCTCCAAGTGAATTGGAGCCCGACCCCATTTATATCCTCAACTTCAATGTTCTTAACACAATCACGAAAATCAAGCATCCCAGTGGAAATTTTGGAAGAACCATGTAAGCTGTCTTCCAAATTAAGAGCACAATTAAAATCTCCTAGTAAAGCCCACGGTTTACCACGAGTGAATTGTTTATGAACAGCAAGATTATGCCATAACTCCCTTCTTTTCAAATAACAATTCTCAGCATAAACGAAAGAACCATACATCACCTTGGTATCCAGCTTAAACTTTAACTGAACGTGAAGAACCTGGTTCGAATAATCAATAACCATAAGATCAACCAAATCCGTATTCCACCCCACAATAATCCGAGTACCTTTATCACAAACACTACCATTGCTGGTCCAATCCCAATTTTTACAAATCTTCTTACAAACATCAAAAACCGCGTTTAATTGTACGTGAGACTCAAGAATAGCACACACCTGAATATTATTATCTTGGATTACCTTACGAACCTCTTTTTGTTTAAGAGGGCGGTTCAACCCTCTTATATTCCATGAAGCAATAGTACCCATTAAGCACCCAATTCACCGGGGTGCTTGCACCCTCAGAACCAATATCCGCTTTCATACTGTTAGCCACATCCGTAAACAGCTCCTCCACATCATCCTCATCTTCATCACTTTCTGGTTCGTCCACCAAATTATCAAACCGGTTATGGGTTTGGACAGAATGCATTTCCTTTGACTCAACCCCCACCGCCTTAGAAGCTGCAGGTTTACCCACTGGATGATTAGTGTCTTGTCTTTGAGAGGGTGGTTTATTTGCAGGCTGTGTCACAGCAGGTTTAGTAACCGGTCGATAGACAAGATTATGTTTCTTGACTTGCGTATTAACTTTTTTCTTTCCCTTCACCCTCTGGAAACCATCATCATTATTGACTTTCATTGGTTCTTCATTTAACATTTTCTCCTGAACTTGTTTCGGGCATTGAGTGTTTGAATGGCCAAACACTTCACATAAGGAACATCTGGGGGGCTCCCAATCATATTCAATCTTAATCTCCGATATCTTGTTTGTCTCCCCCAACGTATCTGGAACAGCTACAACCAGCTTCCTCTTAATGTCCTGGTTTGCATGAAGTTCAACTTGAACTCTAGCAAAACTACTTCTTCCCCACGATTCCTTACACATATTGGCAGTGTAAGAATCCATACTTATCGGATCCCCAATTCTTGAAGCGAGCATACTTAGACCCTCCTCAGTAAATGCACCCAGAGGAATATTCTGTAATCTGGCCCAAACCGGAACAGACCGTATATCCTCCTTTTCCAAAACTGACTCCAAAGTCCAAATATTAAGAATAATGGGGACATTCCTAATAATCCAAGGACCATCTTCAATCAGCTGCATCATCCCAGCTTCCGTATGAAACTTGAAAAAGAAAAACCCTTTCGCATTCATCATAAGTCTCGTAAGCCCATATTTGTTCCAATTTTTCTTAGCAAAATACTCAACAACCGGAAAAGGAAGTCTGTTACCCAGAAAATAACCAAACAAGGTATTATTAAACCTATCGTTAACTTTCTTGACAGATTCAACCGGGATAACCACATCAACTCCTTCCATTGTAGACTCCACATTTAGTTTTCTTAATGTTACCTTAGTTGTCTTGTTTTCAAGTTGGACAACACTCATATACGAAGGCTTCGAATTTTCCATATGTTGCTCCTTCCCTACATCCCTTTGAATATTAAATGATTCAGATCCAAACGCCTTGTTGTTGTCCGAGACAAAGGCAGAAAAACATCCATCTTGTTGAATATTTAACGAATCTGAACCAATAACCTTGTTATCATTCGAACAACCACTATCTTTTTTCCCCACGGCTGAACAACCACCATCTTTGTTTATTACATCATTTAAAGGAGCATTGAATGTAGTGTTTGCAGCAAACGAAACAAACGAACTCGTAGCGTTAGGGTTTCCCGACGAACCAGATTTCAGAGCCCCCCTACGTGGGAGAACCCCATCAATGTTCGTTACCCGATTGGCTGAAAACCCTTGCTTAACACGATCAACAAAACCATTACCACCCTTCTGCTCCATGCAAACCCAAGAACGAAAACACTTCACAAACCCTAATCGGTCACTCACTCAACGAACAGCTGAAAGAACCCTAACCTTGATTAACCACGAGGTCCTTAATCAGTTAATAGGATTGTATCAATCTAACTAAACTATCACAGATAGCCGTGATCAACACAAACCTACTAAGCAATCAGAACCACGGATTAGATCAAGATTCAAGCAACACCAAAAACCAGCCAAGAAAACCCCAATCAAGATCGGCCAAGAACAATCAGCCAAGAACAATCAGCCAAGATCAAGATCAAGATCGGCCAAGAACAATCAAGATCAAGATCAAGATCAGCCAAGCACAATCAGCCAAGATCAAGATCAATATCGGCCAAGCAACACCAAGATCCAAGGAAACGATCAGGAGCAAGAACCAAAGATCAAGATCGACCAAGAAAAAGATCAAGATTGACCAAGATCAGCCAAGATCTCCCCAAGAATCAATCAAGATCTGCCAATAAAGATCAAGATCAGCCAAGATCAACAATGATCTCCCCAAGAAACGCACAAGATCAACCAAGAAAACCCTAATCAAGATCGGCCAAGATGGATCAAGATCAAGCACCTCCTAATCAAGATCAAGATGGATCAAGATCAAGAAAACCCTAATCAAGGTCAAGATCGGCCAAGCAAATAGATCAATCACAAGAACAAAGAACAAGATTGACCAAGACCCAAGGAATCGGCCAAGATTAGCCAAGATCCCCCTAGGATCGATCAAGACAAACCTTAATCAGCCAAGATCGATCAAGACAAACCCTAATCGACCAAGAAACAGCCAAGATCAGCCAAGATTAAGATCGGCCAAGAACAATCAGCCAAGATCAAGATCAAGATCGGCCAAGCAACACCAAGATCCAAGGGATCGGCCAAGATCTCCTTTGATCGCCCAAAATCGCCCTTCTCTCATTCTGCCTCAATGTTGGTACTTTTGAAGTCCAACTTTATGGCATATGTGAACTCGTGACCCTCGGGATTAACAAACCTGAGGCCTGCGCCTTATCATTCGTTGCTCGAAGCCCCGTCTGTGAACAATAACCAGAATTGGTCTCGCTTTGGAGGTATTGGAGTTTGCTGTTCAACCAGGCATTCTTCCTCCTTGTTCTGTGGGACTTCAGTAACAAAGTCTGCTAACACTTGGCCCTTAATTGCGGATCTAGGTCTATACTCGATCGCATGTTCTCCCAACTCTATGTCCCAATTTGCCAATCGCCCAGACAATTATGGCTTGCTCAACACATTTTTCAATTTGTACCCGGTTAACACATCGATGGGTTGACCTTGGAACTATCTGCGGAGACGCCTGGCAGCATAGACCAGTGCCAAAACCAACTTTTCAAGCATTGAATATCTGGTTTCCGGTCCTGTCAACGTTCTACTGACGTAATAGATAGGTGTTTGGACATTTTTTCTATCTGTCAATAGGATGGCCTCAATGGCAATATCCGACGCTGATAAGTATAACGTCAAGGGCTCTCCCGCATGTGGTGCTATCAAGGTAGGAAATTCCATCAGACATTTCTTAACTTCCATAAATGCTTTTTCTGCTTCTGCAATCCATCTGAAGTGTGCTTTCTTGAGACAATTCCTCAGGGTTGACACAAGTGGGTAAGATTTCGCCGCATGATTGGCCAAGAATCTATTCAGAGCTACCAATCTTCTATTAAGTGTTTGTACCTCCTTGAAGGAAGAAGGTGAAGGCATGCGGGCCACTGCTTGAACTTTATCAGGGTTAGCTCTGAAAACCCGCACCCGTAACGATTACACCTAGAAATTTTCCTTCCTCAATCCCAGAGGAACACTTGCTGGGATTGAGTTTCATGTTGATCTTTCTTAAAGTTTCAAATGTTTCTTCAATGTCTCGAAACATCTGATCTTCCTCAATACTCTTTATAACTAGATCATCCATGTACACTTTCAGATTTCGCCCAATCTGACCCTTGAAGGCCTCATCCATCAAACGTTGATCTGTAGCACCCGCGTTTTTTAATCCAAAGGGCATCATCTTGCAATAGAACGTGCCTTGGTCTGTGCGAAATGCTGCTTTATCCTTGTCACCTGCCACCATGCGAATCTGGTGATAGCCTTTGTAGGCATCGAGGAAGCATTTAAACTTGAACGGGGCTACAGTGTCGACTATGAGGTCAATTTCTGGTAGACGGTACCAATCCTTTGGGTACGCCTTATTCAGATCCTTGAAGTCTATACACATTCACCATGTCCCGTTACTCTTGGGAACAATGACCGGATTGGCTACCCATGTTTGGTAATGAATTGGGCGGATGATTCCAGCATGTAGAAGATCTTGAATGTTGAGTCAAGATTTGACCTAAGAGAAGTATAAGGAAGATTGGAATCTTCTCAACATCCTCAGAAATCTCTAAGTATGGAATACGATCACACTAGGATTCCCGGGCAAGGTTTTCTTACCCTAGCTAGGTATTTTGTCTATCGGGCAAGGTTATCTTCTAGAAATCTTCTTTAGTGTATACCCGAGCAGGGTTCACTATGTCTAGCAGGATTTTTCTTCATAGCCTAGCAGGGTTTGCCTCCGAGTAAGCTTTTGGCTAACCAAGCTCATGAAGCCAAGTGCTTGGAAGATCGGGCAAGGTATTCATTAATAATACAGTGGTCCGAGCTGGCTTGATGCGAGTAATGAAATATCTCAAGTAACATCAGGCATGGTTCAACTCTAGCAGACAACTTTCCATAGCCTAGCAGGGTTCACCAAGCACACTTTGCTATGCTAATAAGCTATTCCCTAGCAAGGAGTTGAAAGGACCATTGAAGAACAAGGTTGCTCGTAAGGTCATATCGGGCAAAGTTTGATATGATCAAGAAGATTGAAGTCTTCTAGGTGAGTATTTTCTTAGGAAAACACTCTAAGTAAAGTCTACCCGGAGAACTGTTCCTGAGCACACTTCAAGGTTACCAGGTCTACCCGTAAAAGACAAAAGGCACAAATCCTACTCGATGAAGACAACTTATGCAAACTCTACCCGGAAGACCTGTTTTTACACTTAGTATAGTTTTGAATATGTATTATTTATTTAGGGTTTCAAAAAGGAATGACAGCTGTCTGGAGGTGTCAGGCCTATAAAAGGAATATTTTAGGGCACGCCTCCTACGGACAAGCCAATTAATTGTGAGAGAATATTTATGAGTGTGACGGTTGTCATTGAATAGTACGGATATAACTTTCCATCCAAGAAACCCTAAATCGATTATCGTTTGTATGACTTGTTATATAAATGGAAATCTTTTGAGTGATTCTTGTGTGTTAGTTACCTTTGTTAATCGTTTAGCAACTACACTGTTTGTTATTGATTCCGCCTATAACAAACTATTTTCTTTCCCAAAATAGCGACCGTCATTAACTCTCTTGTCGACACATTTATTATGTGAGTTATGACTTGATTGTGATTGTGAGTGATTATTCGGGACCGACAAGTGGTATCAGAGCTTGTTTGTTGCTGATTTGGGTAAAGAATTTGTTGCTGATTGAAGAGCTGAAGAAGAACAATGACGTAAGTAGAACACTGTTTCATTGAAGAGTGATGGCAGCTGCTCTGTTCTTCATTTCCGTTCAGATCTACATATTACCGATGTCTTCTTTTACTTATTTTGTTTAAAGTTCTTATCTTTATTACTTAATCTTGCTCTAATCGAACCAGATACATCAGATCTGAAGATCCGGTTCTTAGCTCTGATTATTTTTCAAAATCTGGTTTTACTGATTAACTGATTCTACTTTTCAAAATGTCTGGTTACGAAGAACAAGAGGTTTCTACAAATAAGATTCCTAGACTTAATGGACATGAAAATTTCACGAAATGGAAGGTCTTATTTGAAGAAGCTATTTGCTATAACGATGTGGATATGTGGAATTCGATTAAGAATGGTCCACAAGATACTACTGATGGTGCAAATGCTACTGCAGTTGTGCGTGAAAGAATGAGAAAAGTGAACGACTGGCCTTAGCCATGATCAAGCTAGGACTGTCTTGGGAGATTTTGTCCAAGGTTGCTCATCACACAACTGCTAAGGCAATGTAGGATGCAATCCTTGAGATGTTTGAGGACAACACTAAACTGAAGAATATAAAGAAACAAAGACTCAAGAAACAGCTAGAGAGATTTAAGTACAAAGATGGAGAGAGATTGAAGTCAATTCTAGAAAAATTTCTAGCAATTGTGAATGATTTAAGAACAAATGACTATGTGATGACTGATTTTGACCTGAACACCAAGCTGCTCAATTCAATGCAGAAGGAATGGTACACGGCCTGCAAGTTCATCCTTCAAAAGCCCAACTTTAACCAATTACAGGTGGATGATGTAGTCTGCTTCCTTCAGGTTGCTGAAATTGAGATGATTGAGAACGAAATGATCAAAGAAGAGAAGCCATGTTTCCAGGTGACTAATGCTCTCATTGCACCTATGGGAAACTTGTCAACCAAAAACCAACAACAGATTCCCATCATAGAGGAACCAATTGTACATGGTGTTGATACGCCTAAAGCTTTTGTTGGTGGTAGCTCAAGCAACCCAGGAAACCAGTCAAGGATCAATGTTCAACTCTTAGAAGACAATGATTCAGCCTCAATGGCAAATGGACATGCACCTTTTGTTGGTGGAAATGGAAGTCATGGATCTGATTACCAAGCATTGCTCTCAATGTTCACTAAATCTTATAATGCTTTTGTAGCAAAGAATATGGTTCATACTAGCATTGTTCAAGATGATTTAGATCAGATAGATGCAGATGATCTTGAGGATATGGACTTAAGGTGGCAAGTGGCCATGTTGTCTCTGAGAAGCAGCAGGTTATACAACAGGACTGGTAGATCACTTCTATCAGGGCCAAATGAGAGAATTGGTTTTGACAAGTCAAAAACCATCTGTAATAACTACCAACAGTGTGGTCATTTTTCCAAAGAATGCAACATGCCAAGAAACTTTCAAATGAACTAGTTCCAGAACCAGTCAAGAAATCAGCAGCAACAGTATCAACAGAACCAGCAGAGAACCAACAATCCCAACAACTTCAACAACTATAATCCTAACTTCAACAAGTTTCAACATCCTCAAACGAACAATCAACAAGTTGTGCCTCAGAATCAAAGTTTTCAAAGAAACAACAACCAAAACCTTCAAACTGCTTCAACCAACTCAAATAGAACCAATCAAAACAACCAAGAAATCAAAGGAATGTAGCTTTAGCTGCATAGCATGAGGGTGATTTTGATTGGAGCAACCATTAAGAGGACATCTCAAGAGAAAATGTTGCTTTGATGGCTATTGCAGAGAAGGAGGCTGGAACATCATCTTAGGTACACTCTACTCATACAGCTGATTTACATGAAATTATCAATGAATTAACTATAAAAGTAGGCAAGCTGGAGGGTGAGTCTTTTAGGAAACAAAGTATCATCAATGGGTATGAGGCAAGTGATTTGATTAATGAAAAGAAAATAAAGATTATGTAATATGATTGTATGATCAATTATAGAGCTGAAAAGAGGTATATCACTAAGATAGATGGATTAAAGAAGATGATAGTTGAGGAGAAAGTTCAGAACACAAAACTGCAAATTGAAATTGATTTTTTGAAGAACTTGGTTTCCACAGGAAACATTTGTTGTGTTCTAAACCAAGTGAAAGAGGAAGACAAATACAAAGCAGTTCCACCACCATTCAACAACAACTTTGTGCCCAAAGTTGACAAAGAGAAGAGAGATGCATATCTACAACAATTCAGAGATGTCTTTCAAGACAAAGAAGAATTTGTTAACCTCTACAAAAATGTTGAGGTGAAGAAGAAGGAGAGTTTGTGGTCAAAGAAGAAGTTAGAGAAGACAAGTCAATTGGAGTACAAGTCTATGAAGATGAATTTGATTCTGATGATCTGAATGCAGATGATTTAAGTGACTCAAGAGATCAGATCACTGATGAAGAAATCAAAGCTGCTGAAAGGGGAAGAAGATTGAAGAAACCAGAATCAATTAACAAACTTCCATTGTACCCAACTGTCACACCAAGAATGAAGAAACAGAATGAAAGAATAAAGAAAGAACATGTGTCTTTTGACATATGTAAGAAGAAGAATGTAAGCTACAATGCAGTCAAGCCACCAAGCAAGGCTGTATTGGAAAGGATAAAGAGTAACAACAAGAATAAGGTGACTGAAACAGTTGATGTTGAAAACTTTATCCCAGTTTACCCTTTTTTCTCTAGTCATGAGGTGTTGGATATTGGGGAAGTGGAAACTTTGGAAGAATATGAAAAGAGGCAGTCAAGACATAAGGAAAGTATAGATGAAGAACCTTTCAGTATGAAGAAAATTGTCTTTGTTAAAAACAAGATTGAAAGACAAGACATCAAGATTGAGGAATTTGTTCCTTTCTCAATTGATTTTTATGGTCTAAAGAATCAAAAGACACTTGGAGTCAAAGCACCTAGACCAAGTGAAAGGTTCAAGAAAGGAAGTGATCATGAAAAATACAAAGGAAAAGTTTGGTGCAAGAAATGTGATGAATATGGCCACCACACTGATTCTTGCAATGAGAGATTCAATTTCAAACCTTTTCATGTCCCAGATGAGACAAAGTATGGACAAGACTTTGTTCTATACAAGCAAAAGTATGATGCATACCTGGGAAAAGGAAAGGTGTGTGGAAAAGAGGTAGTGAGTGAAGATGGTTTGAAAGTAGCAGCAGAGACTAAGAAAGAAAAGAAAGCTGATGTGAAGACAAAGAGACATGTGACTGAATCAGTTAGAAGAAGCAAGTCTCCTAAGAAGTCTGAGAAAGTTGTCAAGAAAAGTTTTCAACCTTTGAGAATTGTCCCAACACAGGACACAAAATCAGTCAAGTCTGATGATTTTCAAGAAACCAACTGAACTAACTGGTGATGAAAAGTTTCTATTGAAACATGGTTATGAACCTCAAGGATTCCTTAGGAAACCTATGGTTGAAACTAAGGTGGAAGTGATTGCTGATGTAAGAGATTACTCAGAAAAAAAAGACTATGTTGTTCAAGACTGTGAAAGTGCACTGAGAGATTGCAAGAACCCAACTTCATTTGTGAAAACTCCAAGAGAGTGTGGTTATGAAGCTGACAATTTAGATAATCTTGAGTTAACACATGAAGATCCTGAACCCATAACACTCACACCCAATGCTGCTATTGAAAATGAAACTGATGTTTTGTGTTGAGTCGAGAAATTGACCTAAGGGGGAGATTTTTAAGTCAAAGACTTGTTCTATGGAACATATGGAAGATTGGAATCTTCTTAACCTCCTCAGAATTTGCTAAGTATGGATCCGGGCACACCTTAGACTTCCGATCAAGCTTTTACTTAGCCGGGTACGATACTTTGTCTATCGGGCAGGGTTATCTTCTTGAAGTCTTCTTTAGTGGAAATCCGGGCAGGGTTTGCAAATTAGTGTATTACCGGGGCAAGGTTCACTAGTTTATGCAAGTCTGGGCATGGTGCACTGTATCAAGCAGGTTTGTTCTTCATAGCCAAGTAAAGTTCACTTCCGAGTAAGATTTAGGCTAACCAAGCTCACGAAGCCAAGTAATTGGAAGAACGGGCAAGGTATTCATTAATAACTATGGTCCAAGTAGGCTTGATGATTTAATGATACATCTCAAGTATCATCGGGCAAGGTTCAACTCAAGCAAGGAATAGTGCTACCAAGCATACTTTGCTAATAAGCTATTCTTCTAGCAAAGGGTTGAAAGAACCATTGAAGAACAAGGTTGCTTGAAAGGGTTTGTCGGGCAAAGTCTGGAAAAGTCAAGAAGATTGAAGTCTACCTGGTGAATATTTTACTTAGTAAAATACTCTTCAAGAAAAGTCTACCCAAAAACTGATTCCAATCACACTTCTATATTACCAAGTCCTAAAGGATGGCAGAGCATACTCGGAAAGACAAGATTGATGCAAAGCCTACCCGAAAGACTTGTTTTACACTTAGGATTATTTCTGAATATGTAACTTGAATATGTCTTATCATTTAGGGTTTCTAGAAGGAATGACAGTTATCCAAGGGTGTCAGGCCTATAAAAGAAATAATCAGGGCACACCTGAGGAGAAAGACACAACACGGAAAAATAGGCGGCTGAATACGATAATCTTTATTGAGCTACTGCCGTTTTTCCTAAAAGAAATCCTAAATCGATTACCTTTTGTATGATGAATATTATATAAATGGAAATCTTTTGAGTGAATCTTGTTTTGTGTTTTCTAACTCTGATTATTAATTGCAACTACCATGTTTGTTATTGATTCCGCCTTTAACAAACAGTAATCTTTCTAAATATAGTAACCCGTCATTAACTCTCTTGTCGGCACATTTATTTGTGTGAGATCCAGCTGAAATCGGGGACCTGACAAGTGGTATCAGAGCTGGTTGCTGCTATTTTAGTAAGATTCTTGTTGCTGATTGAAGATTTGAAGAAAGATGACGTAAGCAGACAACTGTTCTATTGAAAAGTGACGTCAGCAGCTCTGTTTTTCATTTTTCTTCCAGATCTACAATCTACCGGTGTTTTCTCTTCCTTATTTCAATCAAAGCTTTAATATTTATATATAAATCTTGATCTAATCGTATCAGACACATCAGATCTGGACAACCTGTTTTCAGATCTGATTATTTTAAAACTTTGCTTTCTACAAAGAAACCGATTTTAAGTCTTTGAAAATGTCTGGATATGAGGAACAATAGGGGTCTACTAATAAGATACCAAGATTGTATGGACAGGAAAACTTTACCAAGTGGAAAGTGCTTTTTGAAGCAGTCGTATGCTACAATGATGTTGATATGTGGAACTCCATCAAAAATGGTCCACAAGCTGTAGTTGAGGAAGGTCACACAGCTGGAACTGCTGCTGTAAGAGAAAGAATGAGAAAGGTGGATGACAGGGCCTTAGCTATGATTAAGCTAGGACTGTCTTGGGAGATTTTAACCAAGGTGGCACATCATACAACTGCCAAACAAATGTATGATGCCATACTTAAGATGTATGAGGGGAATACTGAGCTGAAGAATATAAAGAAGCAAAGATTGAAGCAACAGTTGGAAAGGTTCAAGTATAAGGAGGGAGGAAGATTGAAATCAATACTAGTACGTTTTCTAGCTATTGTGAATGAGTTGAGGACAACTGATTATGTCATGACTGATTTTGACCTAAATACCAATTGCTCAATTCAATGCACAAAGAATGGTACACTGCCTGCAAATTCATCCTTCAAAAGCCCAATTTCAATGAGTTGAAGGTGGATGATGTAGTATGTTTCCTTCAAGCTGTAGAAATAGAAATGATTGAGAATGAAATGATCAAAGAAGAGAAGCCATGTTTTCAAGTAACCAATGCTCTCATTGCACCTATGGGGAACTTGTCAACCAAAAACCAGCAACAGATTCCAATCATTGAAGAACCAAATGAGCATGGTGTTGATACACCTGTGGCTTTTGTTGGCAGTAGTTCAAGCAACTCACAAAATCAGCAGAGATTTAATGTCCAACTCTTGGAAGAACATGATTCAGCCTCAATGGCTAGTGGACATACACCTTTTGTTGGTGGCAATCGAAATCATGGATCAGACTATCAGGGTTTGTTCTCAATGTTCACTGAATCTTATAATGCTTTTGTTGCAAAGAACATGGTTCATACAAGCATTGTTCAAGATGATTTGGAGCAAATTGATGCAGATGATTTCAAGGACATGGATTTGAAATGGCAAGCTGCCATGTTGGCACTCAGAAGCAAGAGGCTGTATAACAGAACTGGTAGATCACTTCTATCAGGGCCAAATGAAAGGATTGGGTTTGACAAGTCAAGGGCCATCTGTTACAACTGCCAACAGCCAGGTCATTTTTCTAGAGAATGCAACATGCCAAGGAACTATCAAGTAAACCAATTTCAAAACCAACCAAGAAACCAGCAGAAGCAATTTCAACAACAGACTCAGCCAAGGAACAACTTCAATAACAACAACTCCAACAACTATAGCGCCAACTTCAACAACTTCCAACAGCCTCCAATGAACAAAAATCAACAAGTTGTGTGCCACAGAATCAAGGATTTCAAAGGAACAACTATCAGAATAATCAAACTGTTCCAAACAATTCAGTTCCATCCAACCAAAGTCAACCAAGAAATCAAGGGAATATGGCTGTAACATCACAGCATGAGGGTAACTTAGATTGGAGTAATCATGAAGAAGACATTTCATATGACATCAAGAGGGCAAATGTGGCTTTCATGGCCTTAATTGAAAAAGAAGGTGGTTCATCATCTCAGGCACACTCTGCTCCTACTGTTGATTTAAATGAAATTATCAATGAATTGAAAACAAAAGTAGGCAAGCTAGAAAGTGAGTGTTTTAGGAAACAGAGTATCATCAATGGGTATGAAGCTAGTGAGATGATCAGTGAAGAAAAGATTAAAAGTCTGGAAGATGACTGCATGATCAGTTACAGAACCCAAACCAGATATATCACTGAGATAGATGGACTAAAGAAGATGTTAGTTGAAGAAAAGGTGAAGAACACAAAACTGCAAGTTGAAGTTGAATTCCTGAAGAACTTGATCTCTACAGGAAACATATGTGGTATACTAAATCAAGTAAAGGACCAAGACAAATACAAAGCAGTTCCACCTCCATTCAATAACAATTTTATGCCCAAAGTTGATAAAGAGAAAAGAGATGCATACGTGCAACAGTTCAGAGATGTCTTTCAAGATAAAGAAGAATTTGTTGATTTATACAAAAATGTTGAAGTAAATGAAAAAGGTGAATTTGTTGTGAAAGAAGAAATGAAAGAAGATAAGTCAATTGGAGTTCAAGTCTCTGAGGATGACTGTGATTCTAATGATCTCAATCAAGATGATTTGAGTGACTTGAGTGATCAGATCACAGATGAACAGATCAAAGAAGCTGAAAGAGGAAGAAGATACAAAAAACCAGAATCCATTGACAAACTTCCTAAGTATCCACCTGTAACACCTAGAATGAAGAAGCTGAATGTGAAAATGAGAAGAGAGCATGTGTCTTATGACAGTTATGTAAAGAGAAAGGTAAGCTACAATGCAGTCAAGCCACCAAGCAAGGCTGTGTTGGAAAGGATAAAACAAAACAAAAAGAAGAGAGTAACTGAAGAAGTTGATTCAGAAAATTTTATCCCTATTTATCCAATCTTTTCCAGTCATGAAGTACTTGATGTTGGAGAAGTGGAAACCATGGAAGAATATGAGAAAAGACAATCAAGACACAGAGAAAGCATTGATAAGGAACCTATGAAAATGGAGAAAGTTGTCTTTGTTAAAAGCAAAGTTGAAAGACAAAACATCAAAATTGAAGAATTTGTGCCTTTCTCTATTGATTTTGATAGTCCGAAGACTCAGAATACTCTTGGAGTCAAGACACCTAAACCAAGTGAAAGGTTCAAGAAACCAAAAGAACATGAAATTTTCAAAGGAAAGGTTTGGTGCAGAAAGTGTGATGAGTATGGTCATCACACAGACTCCTGCAATGAAAGACTCAAATTCAAGCCTTTTCATGTCCCTGATGAAACAAAGTATGGACAAGACTTTGTTTTGTACAAGCAAAAGTATGATGAATATCTGGGAAAGGGAAAAGTTTGTGAAAAGGGAGTACTGAAGAAAGAAACCCAAAAGGATCAAATGAAATCAAAGAAACCTGTGGATAAGCATGCTCAAAGGAGTAAATCTCCTGTGAAGAGTGAAAGGAAGGATAAAAAGAACACTTAATCCTTAAGAATCATTCCTGATAAGGATACTCAATCTGTTAAATCTGATGGTTCTCAGGAATCATCAAGCAGTGAGAAGATAAGAAATAGAGGAACATTTCCTAGAAAGAAACCAACAAAACTCACTGGTAATGAAAAGTTTCTGATGAAACATGAATTTGAACCTGAAGGATTCCTTTGGAAACCTAAGGTTGAATCCAAGGTTGAGACAGTCCTTGATGTGAGAGACTACTCTAAAAAGAAAAACTATGTAGTAAAAGAGTGTGACATAGCATCAGAAGATTATCTAGGTTCAACCTCATTTGTTAAATCTCCAAGAGAATGTGGATATGAAACAGACAATGCAGACAATATAGAAGTTACACATGAAGATTCTGAACCAACAACACTCACTTCCCAAGCTGCCTCTGAAACTGAATCTGATGAGTTGCAAGTTGATACCGCACTTCATCACTCAACTAATCAAATTTTCTTTTGTGCAGGAACAGTCCACTCCACTGAATGACATATGGTATATGGATAGTGGTTGTTCTAGGCACATGACTTGTGACAAAAGATCACTTGTCAATTATGAAGAAAAGTATGAAGGTCCTATAGCATTTGGGAGTGATGAAAATGGTGGAAAGATTATGGGGAAAGGAATTTTAACAAATGGAAAAGTCTCATTTGATAATGTATTTCATGTTGAAGGTCTTCAGTATAATCTACTGAGCATATCACAAATGTGTGATAAGGGTTACAAAGTCAGTTTTGATGATTCTCACTGTTTCATCTTAAAACCTGAGTTTGTGATTCCACCTAAAATGATTATGATGATGGCACCAAGAAATGGTAATTTGTATGAACTGAATATGAAAGAAGCTGTTTCAAGGGGAGGTGCTTGTTTTGTCTCCAAAGCCACTTAAAATGAGTCAAAATTGTGGCATAGGAAACTGTGTCATGTGAACTTGAAGAACATGAACAGACTTGTGAAAGGTGAGCATGTGATTGGATTACCTACAAGAGAATTCAAATTGGAAGATCATTGTAATTCATGTCAGAAAGGAAAACAACATAAATCTTCTCATAAGTCAAAGCTCATCAACTCAATTGATCAAATACTTGAATTACTTCACATGGATCTGTTTGGTCCTGTGAGTGTGCCAAGTATAGGAAAGAAAAGATACTGTCTTGTGATCATTGATGACTATTCAAGATATACTTGGGTTTATTTTCTAAGTACCAAAGATGAGACTGCAGAGTTGATTAAGGGATGTGTAACAATGATTGAGAACAAATTGAATAAGAAGGTTAAAATGATGAGAAGTGACAATGGTACTGAGTTCAAGAATGGAGTTATGCAAGAATTTTGTGCAGAAAAGGGAATACTTCAACAATTCTCAGCTCCTATAACTCCTGAACAAAATGGTGTTGCGGAAAGAAGAAATAGAACTTTAATTGAAGCTGCAAGAACCATGTTAGCATATGCTAACTTGCCTGTTACTTTTTGGGCTGAAGCCATAAATACAGCCTGCTATGTTCAGAATAGGGTGCTTGTCAACAAAAGGCATAACAAAACTCCATATGAAATATTCCACAACTGAAAGCCTTATATCAAGTTTTTCAAGCCCTTTGGGTGCAAATGTTTTCTTCTGAACACAAGGGATTATTTGAATAAGTTTCAAACAAAATCTTTAGATTGTTTCTTTGTTGGATATTCTACACACTCAAAGGCATACAAGGTATATGTGAAAGACCATCTGAGTGTCATAGAATCATCTGACATCATCTTTAATGAGAATCAATTCAACACAGTTGATGGTGCAGCATGGTTGTTTGATCATGAAAAGTTGATAAGGTCTTTCAAGATTTACCCTGAAGACTTTGATGACTCATTCTACAAGACCAGTGTAATTGAAGAGAAAAAGAAGGAACCACTGGACTTAGAAAAATTGTGGAAAAAGGTTGCTAGAAAAGAAAAAGAATATACTTTTGTGAAGAACTCCTCAAGTGACATTATTGATCAAGATCAAGAAAATGATCATGAAAACAATCACAGGTCTGAAAATGATCATACAGAGGTTAATCAAGACAATCAAGAAATAGAGAATGATCAGGTTCAGACTGAAGAGAATCCAAGCAACCAAACAACTGAAGAAGATGTAACTACTGCAAGATTTCAGCATTTGTTTGAAAGCTTGAATATTGGAAACAATGGTGCATCTACTTCAGGACAACATAATGATGAAGCACCAGAATTTCATGATGCAGAGACTGATTTGATCATTGAAGAACCAGAATTCAATGAGTCAAATCTTGACACAACTGTGTCTACAGATATGATTGTTCAAACTCCTTATGTGGAAAAGAATCTTCCTTCTGAAAACATCATTGGAGATTTACATGAAAGAGTCATAAGAAGTCATTCAGAAATTGCCAACATCTGTCTTTACTCCTGCTTTCTATCCCAAATAGAGCCTAAGAACATTGCTCAAGCACTAAAAGACAATAGTTGGGTAGAAGCAATGCAGGAAGAACTGGCACAATTCAGAGATCCACATGTGTGGGATCTTGTTGATAGACCAATTGACAGATATGCAATAGGAACCAAATGGGTTTTCAGAAACAAAAGGGATGAGAGGGGTTTGGTGATTAAGAATAAAGCTAGGCTTGTGGCACTGGGATGCCTTCAAGAGGAAGGAATAAACTTTGAGGAAGTTTTTGCTCCTGTGGCAAGACTTGAAGCTATCAGGATTTTTCTTGCATATCTCAAAGAACATTAGAGTATTCCAGCTTGATGTAAAGTCTGCATTTCTAAATGGAAAGATTGATGAAGAGGTGTATGTTGCTCAACCTCCAGGTTTTGAGGATCCTATGTATCCAAACAGGGTGTATAAGCTAAACAAAGCCCTTTATGGATTGCATCAGGCTCCTAGAGCATGGTATGATGAGCTGTCAAATCATCTTATTGAAAATGGTTTTCAGAGGGGAGCCATTGACAAGACACTCTTCTACAAAAGAAAGGGATCAGACTTGCTACTGTTACAAGTCTATGTTGATGATATCATCTTTGGTTCAACAAATGAACAAATGTGTTTCGAGTTTGAAGGGGTAATGAAATCCAAATATAGCATGAGCTCTATGGGAGAAATGAACTTTTTTCTAGGAATGCAAGTTCAGCAAAAAGATGAGGGGATCTTCATTCACCAAACTAAATATGTGCTGGACATCTTGAACAAGTTCAACTGTCATGAATACAAAACTGCTTCAACTCCAATGGACACCAAAGAAAAGATGGTTGCAGATGAAAAGGGGGAGCCTGTAGAAGAACATGAATATAGAGCCAAAATTGGATCTCTGATGTACCTGACTGCTACAAGACCTGACATTATGTTTGTTGTGTGTGTCTGTGCAAGATTCCAAGCAAGTCCAAAAGTCTCCCACGTGAATGCTATCAAAAGAATTTTTAGATATTTGAAGGGAAGACCAGATTTGGGGATTTGGTATCCAAAGAATCAATCATTTGATCTAATTGCCTACACAGGCAGTGATTATGATGGCTGCAACATGAGCAGGAAGTCAACCTCAGGAGGATGTCAATTCTTTGGAGAAAGGCTAGTGTCATGGCAATGCAAGAAGCAAACAACTGTCTCAATCTCAACTGCAGAAGCTGAATATGTTGCTGCATCTGCCTGCTGTGCACAAGTTCTATGGATTCAGAACCAAATGCTGGATTATGGTTTGAATTTTCTGAATACCCCTATTTTCATTGATAATACTGCTACATACTTTACCGTAAAGAATCTAGTCCAACACTCAAAGACTAAGCATATTGAAATCAGACATCACTTCATTAGAGACTGTAATGAAAAAGGTTTGATTGAAATGCAGAGAGTTGACACAAGTGACAACTTGGCTGACCTATTCACTAAGCCACTTGACAAAACCAGATTCAACTTTCTTCTGAAAGCTCTGGGTATGATCAACTCAGATGAAGTCTGATTGAGGATGTGTGCTTAGTGTGTGTCTCAATATGCTAATTGACTATTCTTACTTGAGATCACATACTTTGAATGTTGAATGAATATGTTATAAATGTGTTATTTGTTTACTGTTATTTGTTTTGTGCTTAACTGATTATCTGTGCTATTTAAGTGTCATTGATGCTAATGATTGACTATCAGTAAACTGTTTTGACATTATGATAAGTAGTTTGGATTAATTAAACTGATTGATGTCATGAGTAATCACTTGATTATGATTTCTTGTATATGTGTGTTATCTGATCATCTTGATTTTATTAGGATAGGATAGACTATGAGTGTAAGAAATGTCTGCTTGTTCTGATGATGTTAAGAATGATTAAGATTTGGATATGTTACAACTGTTTGTGTCAAAATATGTCTTTATGTCAAATTTAAAGGTTTCAAATGAATTTTGTGCATAATCACAAATTTTGATCAAAACATGAGCAAGTTGTTAATGGTGTAGAGACATGATAATACTATTCAGTTCAAGCTTAAAAGAAGCTTAAAAGAAGGATTTTTCAATGAAAAGTCTCAGGTAGTTATCTTTGCTGAAAATTATGTCATTTGCCCAGTTGGAAGGACATACACTTGTGTATGTTTGGTCCTGCAATCAGAAAAGATTAAAAGGATAGCCATTAACCAGAAAACTGAAAGCATTTGGGGCAATTATAACTTGTTTTCTATTCCTTTACTTAAATCTATGTCAATAGCTCTGAATTTGAAAGGACATATATTCACAATGTATGTTTGGTCCTGTTGACCACCTGTGGTCAAACAGAACAGCCATTTACCTACCAATTAAGAGACATTGGGGTGATTGAATATTAAACTGAATATAATGGGAAATGATAGTAAATTGACTACTTAGCCAATCATATGGATTTATTAGGCTAAAAGGACTACAAGGGTGGAGGCAATAATATAAGTCCTTATCCTGAATGAAAGGCCTGTAAGTCCGACTTGCGTGGCATGTAAGTCCAACGTTCAACCTCACATATGTTTGTAGATTTGAAAATATATATCTTAAAATTTTTTTTGTATGTTCTATCATTAAAAGTTTTAACCAAAACCAGGGGTCAAAGTCAAATTGGGGTGATATGGAGAAAGCCAAATAAGCCTTGAGGATAGATAAGGAGCATCAGAACACAACATGTGTTATCCATTAGATTTTCTGCAACCTAATTGAAACTTAATCATATCACCAAAGAAATGAAAATCATTATGATCCCATTCCTGAGATCTTTTCAGTTTACAAAAGAAATTGTTTTGAATTGAAACATAACTGAAATTTGATCTCTAAATGCACCATTTGCTCTTAAACTATGATCTGTAATGATACATAACTTAGAAATGTCTCTGACAAGTGGTTTAAGTCAAACAGTGTTGCATTTTGCCTTTAATAGGTTGAATATGTAAGTTCGGGTAAGGTTTGATGTTCTCAAATCTTTCCGGGCACAAAAACAGTTGAATATGCTTGAATATGTATTTTCGGGTAAGGTTTAATGTTTTATAATCTTTCCGAGTACACTTAGATGTTTTTTTCTAAGTTTACTATTTTCGGGCATGCTTTGAAGTATTTGATACTTTTCGGGTAGAGATACTATTTTAGTTACTTTCCGGGCAAGCCTGATTGTTTATTATTAAATAAGTTTTCGGGTAAGGTTTTATGCAGTATAACCTTTCCGGGCACACTTAGTTGGTTTTATCTAAGTTTGTCTTTTTCGGGTTTGATTTGATGATTTGAATTTTCTCGGGTAGACTATCCTGTTTAGTTTAGTTCCCAAGCATACCTGATGTATGAATATGTTGATCCTAGGAAGCTTAGTGCTAACATAGGATTGTCGGGCAAGCTCTTTGAAATTTTAGACTATAGTACACTTAGGTGTTTTATATTTAATTTCATTTCGGGCATGCTATGTATTACTTGTGATTATGATTGCTTTTAAATTACAAGTGTGTTCGGGCAGACTTTGTCTTCCGGGCACACTTTATATTCCGGGTACACTATTGTTCCCTCAATATACTTGGTAATTTCAAAATTTGACTTTCCGAGTACACTGTCTGCAAGATATCATTTCGGGCACACTTTATACTCTATGAAAGTTGTTCGGGTATACTTTGTAAAGCAGGTTGTTCGGGCATACTATCTTATGAAGGTTTCTCGGGCACACTGTTCATCAAAGTGTGTTTGATTGAATGTGTTTCTGATCTTGATAGGGTTTATGCTAGATTTAGTTACTTGATTTATATTTGAGAAATTTATTTGGGTATCTTAATTGATTCCTAGCAAGAATGCTTATTTTATATTTTATACTTGATTATCTATCTTGTGATTAAGTTCTCAAGAAATCTGGTATTTCGGGCAAGCTTTCTTCATATTTACTTGACTTTAAATTAGTTAACACTGACCGAGCAAGGATTGTATGTGGAAGATGCCGAGTAGACTTTGTCAATTAAAAATGAAAATTTTTCCAAGCAAAGTTTAACTTCTAAATTTGATCGGGTAAGGTTTTAAATTGGATAAGATCATTATGTTTGACAGCTAATAATTCACTACACGATAAAATGCATTTAAAACTCACTTTCAAAAGGTATATAAGTGGGAGTTAGGGATGTTTTCAACATTATTTTCCCTCTCTCTCTCTCTCTCTCTCCTTCCACTGAACTGCTTACTCTCAAAGAAAACCAAATCGACATATCATATTCGTCTCTAATACAAACCCTAATTTTAATCAGCCCTCTAATTCCGACTCGGTAAGCAATAATAATGTGTTTTCCGATCACGATTAGATTATAATGGGTTTTGATTATGTATTTGATTACTAATACTCTGCTTATAAGTTCAGGTTATAAACTTCTCGAAGAACAGGTTCTTGATGATTTTTCTCTCTTTCTTCTTCATTTTTATACCTTGAAATTACTTAAAGTACTGAACTTTATGACTAATTTCACTTTGAATATGTTTGATTGTGTTGTTCAGATATGGCAGAAAAACAGCCCAAGTACTTCTTTGAAAAGAAGCAACATGTGTGCATTTTTGCAAGTCACACCTGACAATGAGCCAGTGGCAAGAATGATTACTTGGATGGCTCGATAGAATGTCAGCTTTGTTTTCACTGAATGTCCTGTCATCTACAGAAATCATTCACTGGATTTCTGGAGATCGGCAGAACTTGTTGAAGACTTCAATGGAAAGAGAATCGAAGCGACTGTTGCAAGACAAGAAATACACATAACTGAAAGGATGATAAGAAGATGCTTGCGGTTGAATGATGATGACCACAATCCAATAAACTTCAATACAGCACACCTGATGAGAATATTTGAAGAGACGATGGGTTATCAGGGAACAGTCCATGATGGAAAATTTCAAAAGGGATATGTTGTATAGATTTCTCATTCACCATGTGATACAGGGATTTGCACCAAGAAAAGGGTCATGGACTCTGATGAGTCATGATCTAGCAAATGCCACTGTGGGGATTATATATCATTTGCCTTTCAATTTCCCCAAAATGATTTTTGATGGATTGGTATCAAACTTGAAGAAAGCTGAGGTAGATAGATTTCTGCAGTACCCAAGATTCCTACAGATAATCTTCAACCGTGAATTACAAAATCTACCCACTATTGGCATTACACACCTACTGCAGAACCCAGAAACTTACAGTAGAATCAGAAATCCGGGTGTGGCCAATAGATTTGACTCAAATGTTCCATTTGAGATCTTGCCATGGTTGTTGGACCATGACTTGAATGTGATGCCAGTGCCTGAGTTGAGCTCAGAGGAGGAAGGAGGGGAAGATGATGATGAGGATGATGATAATGGTTCTGATGATGGAGATGATAATGTTGATGATGGAGATGAAGGAGGGGTTGGTGCAGCTATGGATGATGATGTACCTGATCAGGGGGAGAAACTGGAGAATCAAGAACAACCTATTCCAACACCACCACAATCACCACCACACATTGACCAACCCATTATACCATCACCATCACATACTCCACCACATCATATCACTCAATCCTCACCCCAAACCCTAACCATAAGCCAACCTGAAACATCAACACATGTATCCCCAACACCACCAACATCAAGCCCAATTCATTCTAATCCATTTATTCCAAGCCCACCTCATACACAATCACCACCACAATCTATTTTCAAAACTTACACCTCAACCCAAGAACAAACTGAATATGAACTATTTTCTACATCACCACCTACAACACCACCCACTGACACTGACTTATTGACCTTGTTGAAACTGAAACAGGTGTAGAGACTGTAGACAGTTTGAAATTGATTTTGAATGTGTATGATAGTAAGGAGAGGAGAATTTAAGAGATAGATTATGAAGCTGATATGTCTAATGGTGGAGAACATGATTATGATGTAAATGATGAGACTGTGAGAGTAGTATGGAGTGAGGAGAATAGTGAGGCAAGGAATGAAAAGGAGATTGAAATTGAATTAGAAAATGTGAATAATGAAGTGAGAAATGAGAATGAACTTGAAAAGACAAATGTTGAAGAGAATGTAGCTGCTACTGATATAGCAACTGATGTCTTAACTGACATACAGACGGATGTAGAAACTGAGGTGATGAATGAATGAGATACTGCTATTGAGGAGCTGTTACTTACTGAACCAGAAACTGAACAACCAGAAAGCTCCAAGAGGGTAGAGTATGACCCTGAATTAGAAGCACTTGAGAAGGAGATTGATGACTATAGACAATCTGATGATGAAGAGGAAGAAGTGCCTAGAAGGATGGATAAAGGCAAAGAAAAAGTCACAGAAGAAGAGCCTATTAAGGCCTATCAAGAAAAAGATGTGTTGTTTAGAGAAGATGCTGAAGCTGCTGCTGCTCTAAGGGAACATGAAAATATTATGAGGGAAACAAGGGACAGAGAAATACTGGCCCAAACCATGGACCCTGTAGAGTTAGAAGAGCAGGAAACCTTGATCAATCAAGCCAATCTTGCTAAAGAAATTATTGAAGAAGTGGCTGATCAAGATGTGATTGAGGCTTTGATAGATCTAAAGAGAAATGAGGAAGTTGACAGTTCCTTAGCTATGGTGGTTAGCATGTTTCAAACCCAAAGTCAACAAGAAACAAAGTCAAATGAAACTGCTAACCAATCAATCTGAATACTGATATGATGGTTGAAGAGGAAATTGGTGAGTCCATTGCCTCAATGGCTGAAAAGAAATAGGCTCAACAGATTAAAGATGACATTAGACAAAATCCTGATGAATGGGAGTATGTGGATGATCCCAAGTATGGAAAGAAATATTCAAGAAAAATGGATAGACCAGAAACATTTATGCCAGCTGAAGGGATTGAGTCTGCAAAGAAAGGAAGATGGGATGATCAAAATAGATACTTTGTAGAGACTCCTGATGATGAGGCAAGCCCAATCAGGGCAGTCCCATTACAAACCTTGCAACCAGGTGAAAGAGTTCAAGGTGTTCCTGATGTGCCTATCAGAAGTGAACCAGATCATCCACCCTCTGATGAACCCAAGATTGATGCTGTAAATGATTTAACTGAAGAGGAGGATGAATCTGAGGATTCGGATGATGATGATAATCCTGATGATGATCAAGGAAAGAGTGCCAAGACTGCAAATGTTGTGACTCCACAAGTAGTAATGACTGATGAGTAGAGAGCAAACATTGAGCAGAGTTTGTTGAAAGCTAAAATGAACAATCCTTTGATTAAGAAGCTAAGGGCACTTGGTGTGAAATTTGAAAGTGTTGCTCATATGAATGATAGTGAGTTGAATCAGAGGCTTGAAGAAGAAATGAAAAGATCAAAAGAGCCATGCAACAAAAGAATAAAAATGCTCAGAAACACAAAGAATATCTGAGAAGGCATGGATACTCTGAAAAAGATTTGAGCCATTTCAATCATGATAAACTCCAAGACCTTTACAACAGTGAAAGAGAAAAGGTGATTGAGAAATGTGTAAAAGAAAATGAGAAGATTGAAAAGTTGGAAACTTTGAAAGAGAAGTTTGGAGGTATGTGTGGATACCTGCTGGAGAAAGGTTTGAAGCCTGAAATTGTTGAGAATCTATCAAGAGAATCGGTGTTGGACCAATACAACAAATTGAAAAGAAAAGAAAAACTGAAGAGGGTCCAAACTGAGAGCTCTGCTAAACAATCTGAAACATCTGTTGAGCCTCCAATAAAGAAAAGAAAGATAATGACTCTGAGGGAGAAACAGAAGATTCATAGTGAAAAAGAAAAGTCAAATGAAGTACCTGTTGTTGAAACCCCAACTCCTCAAGAAGGTAAGCCTGATCCTGAAGATGAACTAATTGTTCCTTGGGAGAATGAAGAAATGATAAATATTCTAAGAGGGATAATGATAAACCAAAGGGGAATGGATGAAGCCTATTTTGATGCATTAGAAAAGGAAGATTTGAAAAATCTTTTCTACATTCAAAAGGCTGATTGGGAGAAAGCTCTAAGGGAAGGAGAAAACCCTAGAAGATTTGTGGATGGAAAATATGTACCTGCTGGTCTGTCAAACAGACCTGGTATGGAAAAAATGTTGCTCACTCTTAAAGAACAAGTTGGACAAGATGTAGTTGAACTGGCTAACCTTCCACGTGAGATGGTAGAGGCAATTTACATCAAAACTTTCAATCTGGGGTCGAGAAAACCCATGAAGTCTATTCCATTTAGGCCTCCAATTTCAAGAAGACATCCGCAAGGTGGAAGAGGTGAATCAAGTAGGTCTGCACTACAAAGAACATCAAGACCACAATCAGATGTGGATCTTCCTAGAGAACTCTACTATGATTCTGTATCTGAATGCATAAAAGTGATTATGGAAAGCAGAAAGCTAAGAGAGATAGTTGTGAGAAGTGACTTTTATGAGTATACTCAAGAACAACTAGAAAGAATGGCCACACTTGACTTGTATGATTATAAAGACATAAAAAAGATGGCAGGAAGGAAAATGAATGATCTCTCAAAGTTTTTGAAGAAAGAAGCTGACCAGGGATTCCGGTTCTTAAAAGAAAAGAGAAGTTGGAGAATGATTCAACTTCACAGATCGAAAAGGTCAGAGAAGTTATTGAAAATGGACAAAGCTGAACTGTACTACCAAATGAATGTCAGAGACAGAGACAGGAATCCAGTGTCAAACTTGAATGCATGCTTAAGCCTTGGAAGAAGAATGACACGCCCCAACTACACAGTCCAAAGAAATGGCATCATTACTGAAGTTGAATACAAAGAAAATGTTGACCATTCCTTGCTGAAAAACTCTTATGGAAAAGTACTGGGGATAATCAAGAAGGATGAAGACTTGATTTGCTTGCATAATGAAGATCAAATGGATATAAGGGACTTAGTCATACCAGAAGGTCATACTCATTACCGAGCCCTTGATATCTTTAAAATGAGAGCTGCATCAGTGATAACAAACAGAAGACAAGCTGCCTACAATGAAAGAAGGAGACAAGATTCATAGAGTAGGATTTGATTTGTAATGTCGTTTGACAGCTTTTGAATATGTAACCGTTTATATAATTTGATTATGTAACTTCGACTTTAATTTGATGTGTATTTTAATCCTGTGTAAGTAACTATAGACGTGTTTTGGGTCAGCTGAGGTGTTCCAATCTAGGGGGAGATTGTTGAGTCGAGAAATTGACCTAAAGGGGAGATTGTTAAGTCAAAGACTTGTTCTATGGAACATATGGAAGATTGGAATCTTCTCAACCTCCTCATAATTTGCCAAGTATGGATCCGGGCA